>NW_027176517.1:907727-920787 GCF_023349555.1 Cebidichthys violaceus | reverse complement strand
TTCCCTCGTCTCTCTCCCCTGACTTCTTGTCATTTCGTAGGAATTGAATGAAGAAGTCTCACGCCTGCTGTCTCTCCGAGGCACATGGTGACGATGCCTAGCGACAGAGGTTGGTGGTATTTAAGACTAAAATAGACAATAAAGAGAATAGTAATCGTAAGAAGCCGGAATTTACAGTAGCTGATAATAATTGCATCTATTTTGTAATTCAAAGACACAGCTCTGTTTAACATTACATGTAGAAATAACCATGCGATACACACATTATGTCATTCCAGTGACTGGCAAGATGCTAAACCACGACGCTACACTGGGTTAGCTTAGTGAAGAGACTTCCCTCCGAACAGGAAACAGTTGTGGAAGTGGCTGCAAAGGTAACCTCAAGACTTTAAGTGAAAGCTTTAAGTGATTAACGCTAACGCTAGCTGACTTGCAGTTTTTAGTCACTCTTTGTGTGAAACTCCGGTTATGTGTGTGTGTTCATATTGAACATTTTTGAAACTATTATTTTCAACTTTGAACTTGTCATAAGATAAATATTGCGTGCATAGTACGAAGGTAGCTAACGTTAGCGCTCACTAGCAAAAGAACACGTTAGCCTCTCTGACTCCATTCTTCTCCCTGGAATGACGGTGAGTCGTCATGTTTTCATTCATTTAAAATGTTACTTAGTCCAAAGGTAAATGACGTTTTTTTTTTGCTGCTCAATGACAAGACTCTCTGTCATATTGTCAACAATATCAAGTTCAAATTTAAATGAGTCCAACGGTAAATAATTCAAACGAAATACAAAGAAGCTAACGTTAGCGCTCACTAGCTAGCAACAGAACACGTTAGCCTCTCTGACTCCATTCTTCTCCCTGGAATGACGGTGAGTCGTCATGTTTTCATTCATTTAAAATGTTACTGAGTCCAAAGGTGAATTACGTTTTTGTTTGCTGCTCAATGACAAGACTCTCTGTCATATTGTCAACAAGTTAAAATTTAAATGAGTCCAACGGTAAATAATTCAAACAAAATACAAAGAAGCTTGAGGAATAACTAGCTAGCATGCTAACGGCTTTAGGCCAAGACAAACTCTCTTCTTCTCTTCTTCAAAAGATGTGGTTGGAAGCATAACATTACATAACATTTATTTTATATGAAGCAGGTCATTTCTTTTAATTTCACAATCAACAGCTGTCTTAATGCTTCTGCCTTTACCGTTTTTTCCTCCGTAGAGCAACACTATAACTACTTTTACTTCTCATTGCCGCTGGGTGTAACTTACATACTCAATCTCCCTCTTGTTCTCCAGGGAGAAGTTGTGCATGTCCATATTGGCTCCTCCTGACACCGATTCCACCTTGTAGCTCTGGGTCTTCCTGTTCTGATCTTTCTGGATCAGCTTGTTGTGCAGAGGGGGCCTGGTGTCCATCGACCCCCGGCTGTGCCCGCCCTTCGAGGTCGCCACGCCGGGCAACACCGGCACCGCCGCTGTCACGTTGGCACAGCCGTCTACCTGATGTCCAGCGTTCTCTGAAAGGGTAAAGGTGAGTCATCAGTTTGTTCGAGATGTTTCATTCTTACCGGTTAACATCCGGCTATTTTTCATTTGAATGAATGATCATAAACGTAGCAAATTGAAGCAATAAATTCCTCAGTGCTATTTAGACAGAGAAAGCAGAGATGTCGGGCTTGTAGAGCCGCGGTATCGATTGCTTCGATGACCCGCGTTAACTATAAACAAGGATTTGACATCCTCATAAAAGGTGGCACATTTTCCCTTTAAGGCTCGTATAACAATATCTTACCATAAAACTCTATGCGGTGCAAAAACAGGGAATCGGCTCCTAAATTTCGTCATGCATTTTCCCCTTAATTTACTTCTCAGCTAGGACTTTACTTAAGTACTCTGGTGAAACTTTTTAATGTCGGCAGTGTCTGCTTTTCTTAATCCAACAGAGAAGTCCTGACTGCCTGAGAGAGGCCTGTTTAAAAGAGACAAAATAAAGTTAGCTCATTGCCTTGTGGGCTGTTTGGAGCCAGAGCTGAAGCCAAGTAATAAACAGAAACATGACGATTTCATATCCACAAATTTCCACAGCATGCAGACCAAGAGATAGTCACAGAGACAAACTGAGTGTAAACAAGACTCTTTAAGGACGCTGTGAGGAAGAACATGTTGTGATGTGTCTGAGTAGGGAAGGGGAAACGGGCATCGGGGCTAAAAGAGGAAGAGGTTAGGGCAGTAAGAGGTAAAGTGGGAGACGAGGGAGCAGATATATTAATAGCCTGTGGCGCTGGCAAAGATTCCAGTCAAATCGTTAAAGACAGAGTGGGTACCATCTGACCGAAAGGAAGAGAGGAGGGGCCTCCAAACACTCCTCCCTAATATAGGAGAGGACCAAACTACCCGCCATGTGCCACCCGGTCAGCCGTGCCGCCACGGGGGCCACAGTCGGAAGAGCTTACCGAGCTCGGAGAGACGTCCCGAGGAGGCAGAGGGACGATGGGAACACACATGCGGCGGCTCACACACACACACACACACACACACACACACACACACACACCCAAACAGTTTTAAAAACGTTAACTCAAAGCAGATTTTGTGTTCGAGAGCTGCGGTGAGGGCGGCGGACGGGCATGCAGGGGTGTAGCTCGTGTGGGCAGGCAGGCTGGCAGCCCACCCTTTCTCCGTGACCACCTGATCAATTAGTGACGCGATCGGGCTCCACAGTCTCCCAGGCTCCCCAGAACTTAGAATAACAACATGGATGTCAACAACAACATCAAACTGGGAACAAGACAGCGCCAGAAACCAACAGTGATCTTTGACCTGATATAGCCTCCACACGGGTTTTTTCTAAACCCTGCAAAAATGTCCATAAATGTCCATAACCAAGGACAGAAATATTGAGCCCTTATTTACGATTCCAGCAAGCATTAATTTTTATTGTCAATATACGCTTTTATATAACCTTTTAAGAAAGTCTGGGGCGTTTTAGATAAACACATTACGCAATTTGTTTGTATAATGGGACAGGGGTAAACAGCACAAACTGCGGTCAGGAGAGCTTGTAAATGTCTGGGAGGAGAGGCTGCTCTGGAGCTCCATGGGGACTGATGGTGGTGGAACCGCTGGGCTGCACTTACACACTCTGACCCACAGGGGCGCTTAGGATCACCCCCCCCCCCCCACCCCCATCTCCACTGGAAATAAGCATGCATTTATACCTGTCTCATTGCTGTTAGACAGATGCTGCAGATAGAGATACGTTTATACAAAATGACAGAACGAGAGAAGTAAAGAGAGAAATATACAGGCTAAGTGACAGGAAGTGAAAAAGTAAGTGTGTGTGTGTGTGTGTGTGTGTGTGTGTGTGTGTGTGCTCGCCGGTGGATGCATAAGCATGTCTGTGTGTGTATGACAATGTGACTGTTGAGTGCTTGCACACCACACATTACTTTGGCCAAACCAAATAACCAGGAGGAAGAAACACACACACACACACACACACACACACACACACACACACACACACACACACACAGAGGCTCCTGGAGGCCTGACGTCAGCAGTGCCTAAACACACAACAGTGTGTATTCACATGTAGGTGGCGTGTGTGCCGTTTCACCAGTGTGCGCAGCGTGCATCCATTCACACAGAACACCGTGCAGATATGAGCTCTCTCGATATGTATATTGGCAGGGTGGCACGCAATGTTAAGTATGCAGTTTGGACTCGTTGGTGATTACTTGAGAGTGCACTCTGTACTTGAGTGTGTGTCGGATGCTTATGGGGAACTCAGAGAAATGACCCCCCCCCCCCCCCCCCCCCCCCCCCCCCTCCTTTGCCACACACCCGAGATGTTTTGGCCCACATCCTGGATCAGGAAAGCAGCAGCACATATTTTCATGCTGTGTACAAAAATCCATGAGCTTTACTTGAAGGAAAATAAGGACATTACAGAAGACAAGGACATGGTCTGCGCTCAGCCTCGGCTAAATACTGTATACTTACAGTATGTATGTGGCATTCCTTAACTATTGGTTTGAGGGAGCCAGGCTGTGTGCGTGTGTGTGTGTGTGTGTGTGTGTGTGTGTGTGTGTGTGTGTGTGTGTGTGTGTGTGTGTGCTTGAGGCTCTATGTGTGTGTGTGTGTGTGTGTGTGTGTGTGTGTGTTAGTGAAGAAGGAGCAGTGTTGCTTTTCTTAAAACAAACAATCTGCAAACGGCAAAAAAAAAGACAATCTTTTAATTCCTTTATTTTAATTTGGCAATTTCAACATGATGGTCCAAAGATGTGCACACATGGGGGGGAACAAAGTGTCCGCCTGGTGGGACAGCAAAGATGAATTGCTGCGTAAACCTCCAACCCATAGCTGGCGTTATCCACTCAAACTTCCAGGAGCCAATGGGACGTGTTTAACCCGGGCGAACCCGCCATCACTGTGCAATGTCAAGTCCCCACGGCTAAAATTGTGGCACGCTGCAAAACAGCCCACTGAGAACACTTTGCGCATTTGTACTTGTGCCTTAATAATATCTTCAGTGGATCATTATCTCATCCACAATCAATACACTTAATCGCGTTTTTTTTTCCATGAGCAGGGAACACCCCAGACCTGGTCAACACAGAGCAACACCTCATGGGGAGGGTGCCTGTCAAATGCACTAAATAACAACATCAACAACAACAACAACAACAACACACGCACAATAAAAAGGAACACGATTGTCAACAAACCGTGAAAAGCGCAAATGATAACAGCGCGTCTTACCTTGTTTTTGCGCCGGTATGAGAATGCCGTTGAGTTTTTTGGACGCGGCGCCGGAGCACGCTCCCCGTCCCTCCAACAGAGCTTGCAGGGGTCGGCTCTCCCCCGGCTGGTGCTGGCAGGTCAAGCCGGAGCCACAGCGCGCCGTGTACACTCCACACGCCAGTCCCTCGCCGAGAGCGCACGTCGTGCAGCAGCCGCAGCCGGGCTCCCTCACGCGCTCGGCGCAGTCCTTCGGCAGCGGCTTGCACAGCAGGAGCGCCCCGGCGTCGCAAGGCTCGCATCGGACCACCGGCCCCACGGTGCCGGCGAGCCCGGTGAACGCAGCCAGTGCGGCGGCGAGACAGAGCACGCAGAGACCGGGCATTCTGCCGATTAAGCTGGTCACAAAGGGACAGTACGTGAGTTGTCGCGTCGGCTTAAGGGGACTTTCTGTGACACAGCGAGCCGGCTAGCCTTCTCCATCTGTATTTTCTTTTACGCGAACTTCTCATTTTATACAGGCGGAAAAAGAGCCAACAAGTCACACCCTCCTCCGTATGAATAATGTAAACGGAGAGCCCCGATATGAGGGACCGCTACATCCAGTCAGGAGAGAGAGAGAGAGAGAGAGAGAGAGAGAGAGAGAGAGAGAGAGAGAGAGAGAGAGAGAGAGCGCGCTCAACTCTTTTAATCCCTTATAATAATTTACTGAGGACCGACCATCTTTCATGCTCCCTCTGATCTGGCATAAGAGCAAAGGTGTTTGTGTTTCCATCCGGCAATTTGGCCTCTTGTTAAAAGACAGGCGAGTACCGGGAGCTGCAGATGGCAGCAGCTAGACTGCGCTGGGTCACCGTCACTCTCAGTAGTATTGATATCATATTTTATGTTACAGAAAAAAAGAGGTGCACAGATGCAGATCTCCAGCAGAAGATAAATATGCTGCGCCAGGGAAGATTTCTCCTGTGTTGACTGTTCTCAGACCTGCGGAGGTTTCCACACCACTGGCCACATCCCCTGCTGACATCAAAGGTATGTGAAGTGAATGCCACTGGTGGTACCCCCCACGTGCAATACTGATAGAACATTCCTCTGGGCAGATGTGTAGGTGGCCTCCATGTTAACCCACAAAAACAATGACCTTTTTTTTTTTTTTTTTTTTTTCTTTTTTCTCGCATATAACTCGTGCGCGACCACATGCTCAATGGAAGGTGCAGCCGAAGAGGTTTTGCTGTACTTTACTGCTCTGGGGCTGTAGAAGCTGTTCGGATGCACATGTCAGTCGGAACACCAGCTACAGCCTAACTGCGCACATGCCGGCCAGACTGCATACCTGACCCCTTTTCGCCCAAGTAGTTTTCAGAGGCGGTGCTTACCTTTCACATACACTGAGCAGACCTGGTGATCTGGCACTTTGCATCCCCCCCACACACTCACACACACACACACACCACACACACACACACACACACACACACGCTTCTCTCCCATGAGTCCCATTGGCGAGCGTGCACCTTTCCTCGTGCCCCCCCTCGACCCCACAGGATTTGAAATTATTAGAAAAAAAAAAAAAAAATGTTGAGATTCTGCCGGCTCAGCATCGCCCCCCTGTCCAGCATATCCTCCTGTTCTGCAATAACAAACGCGAGAGGGGGGTACACACTGAGAAAATAAAGCAATCAGTATTGGCCATTGTGTGATTTCCACCACAGAAGCAGAAAAAGTGTTGAGACTGCATTATGAAAAACAAGCAAAGGGTAATGAAACACCCCCAGAATAGCAAGAAAACGTCTCCAGCTAAGATTAGTTTTCTTATTACTTGACTCTTTTTTTTTCTCTTCCTGCATTTTTTCATGTCTGAAATATTCATCTTCTGACCTTTGGCTTGTTTATTGTCTGCCCGTCCGTCCAGGGTATGATTTACCTAAAGCACCCTCACCGTTTAAACTAATTCAGCGAAAAGACAGTTTTGGGAAACTATGCCCCCTTTGTGTGAGTACAGTATGATATACAGATAGAGTTTATTTTGTCATACCATGAAGGTTACAGGGTTAATCCTAATGTGCTGTTATTGTTTGCCTGGCTGAAAATAGCTGTTAAACCGGTCTTTAGACAATATATAAACAGCCGAATGGATATGACTTTCTCAAGTTCATTTTTTCTGCCTGATGGGATATCACGCAACGCAGAAGAAAGTCAACCCGTGGCGACGTAACATAACATTCACCTTGTCCCGCACATCCATTGGCATCCTCCAGATCTCAGGGTAGGAACAGAGCTGTAATTTGCCTCAGGACAGTTTGGGTATAATAAAAAGATCAGACAACTGCTGGCACACGTTCAACCCGTCTGCGTTGCAGTCTCAGCGAACTGCAATAAGAGACACTATTTGTCTTACTCAACAATCTCGTCTTCATTTTTGCGTATGCACCTTTTCTTCTTTCTTTTACCCTCTCTGTCTTCTCCCCCCGTCAAGGAAACTCATATTCTCTCTAGTTATTAATCTCTCCTTCGTTACAGCGTCTGTCTCCCGGTCAACATTCCTCTTCGCAGCGTTCCCACAATGCAGCGCATTTCCGGCCGTAAATCATTAATTGGAAACCCAAAGTCAATGACGGTCCTCAGTAACGCTGGCACAATGCACTTTATAATTTGAGGTTTTGTGGGGAAAACGAAAGGATCTAGACAGATTTATTTGTTTCCTTCCTTCACAAGTGAATTGAGCGGCAAAAGTTTTCTTGCTGTCAACATACGCCGTGTTCATATGCGAGCCATACCATCAGCACGCACCGCACTCGCTGACCACGTTGTGACCGGCATATGCCTTTATTAAAAATAAAAACAGGCCCGTTGACATGCCTCGCGCCGTGAATCATGTCGACAGCACTGTTATTTACTGTTTTCTCAGCGGGACGACTTTCAATTTTACCACAATGCGCTACAGTCGGTCCACAGTGTGCTTAAAGTGGATCTTGTCTTGGGTGTTTTTCACCGACAGAGTCACAGTTCTTAAGTCAGCGCGAGGGTCGAAAGCTGGTCAATCTGCGAATCGCCAACTACAAAAAAAAATTGATATTTTTTTCAAAAAGCTTGCTCTGTTCTCACAGAAAAAGCTTCGTTGTCATCATGTGACCTCCGCTGATGAACACGCTGACAACAGGTTGTAAACCCAAGAAAACAGCCAGTAAGTGGAAGTCGAGTTAAGATTGAGAGTCAACGATTAATTAGTGATTATTACAGCGATGTCGGAACACGGTGATATCACCAAAAGGGAGTTCACAGGAAAACCGTGTGCACAACTAACGGTAATTACGGTAGCAGGAGACGGAGTTGAAGGAAGTGGCTCTGTAAACTCTGATTGGATGTTTGCTGCGAACAAGTTTTCCTCGTCATATGTTTGTCTTTTTACAAATATTTCAGCACATTCCAAGGATGCTGACAGATTTTAAATTAATTCAACATTCCTGTAAGCAGCCAAACAAAGGTCTTTCTTATCAATCCATTTCAACGCGGTAAACATCCTCATGCTTTGTGTCTCACTGCTGTGATTGGACCGTAGTCGGGTTGCTTTTCCTATCAGGAGAATGGCTCGAATGTAATTCAGTTGAATGATGTTGACCGTGGCTTACAGGGGGGGGGGGGGGGGCATAAATAATATGTTCTGCCATTTTGTGTTGAGGAAAATCATTTGGTGCTCCTTAACTCACCCGGGGCGCTGACAGCGAGGACAGGCCTCGTCCGTCACGGGGGGGACATGGAGATCCGTGTTGGTTGCTGAAGGGCTGATACTGTAACTGCATCTGGGATGTTTTTTGGGGGCCTTTAAACAACATGACTGTATGCATGTAGTGAAATCTGGTGAAGTGGCAGTACAGAAATAGAGGGGTTAGTCTAATACTTCGAATCGCCTTTTCTTTTCTTTCGGTAGTGGTAGTGAAGACGATTTGGATAAAACCGTGTGTAGGATGCCAACTTGGGTGGTAAACATCTGCCTTGTTAACCACCATCCTCAGACCCCATTAATTTGGCTGTTTTGAGGTTAAGACTGACAGAATCATTTTTCCACAGAGTTCAAGGCCCTACAGTTGTTGTTGTTGTAACTGTGTCAGTAATGGTTAGAATTCCCCTCCAGGTTTTTTTTGTGTGGATATGAAGCAGGTAAACAACTGTGTCAATACAGCCCTGTTCACTTTTTATGGGTTTTCCAATGTGGATAAACCTGAAAGTTCCCACATTTTCCACGGCCATCATAAGGACCTGCGTGTGTGTCCTTTCTTGGAAAGCACAGGACTTATAAGTGTTCCCATGATAACATGTGAGACTCACACAGCAAGTTCAGTTTTCACCCTTTTTATCCACAGATGATGCTTCAGCTTTTATTGAAGTCTATTAAATGCCACGCACGCCTTTGAAAGCCAGCCGCTCTCTATTGATTGCTGTAGGGGGCTGAACTCTGTTATATCTGTTTTCAATAAATCCAAATAATAAACACAGCCTGACTGCTCTCTGTCACTGTCTGCATGACATGGGTTAGGGGAACATCTGGAGGTGAGCAGAGGAAGACAGAAAGAGGAATGTGTAGAGCTAGAAAAGGTGAAGAGGGGAGAAAAAAAAAAAAGACAGCTGCATGTGGGAGCAAAGAGGAGCGAAGAGTTTTGGGCTCGTGTGTTATGATGTGTTTGTGGTGAAGTCTGTGCCGTTTGTTTGGGCTACACTTAGATATGCCTGGCAGCTCTCAGCAGGAGGTCTGAGTCCTGCCCAGCAGAGGCTCCCTCTAATTGGTCCAAACAGGCAGTGTGGCACCTTGGATTGAACTCATGCCTGGAGGCCAGGTACGGCATACTTAGCAGCACGCTGAGGAAAGATCACAGTCATGCGCTCGCAGTCGCCATCTGTCTTTAGGTCAGCGGTCCTCACCGCTGCCGGGCCGAGCGGAGGGGAGGAGGCTGCCACGGAGAAGGAGACACGAGGCGAGACAAGTTGACCAACTCGTGTGACATTTTCCTGAGAGTGGGCCAATTCCAGGCTCCTAAGAGGATCAGTTTCCCCCCCTTCCCGTCTTGACACACATACGTAGCTAGCGCCACTCAGAGCGTCTTCAGGCTCGCTGCTCACCGGGCACAACGGCCTCAGACACTCCTCCGCGCTTTCTAGAAGACATTCGGCCCCGCAGCGCGGACGGGATCAGAGAGCGTTTCCCTGCAAAGACAAAGTCCTCACTAAGAGGATTGCATTCTTAAACCTAACTCTCACAAAGTCTAACTGTAACCACAGGTCGGCAGCAGGAAAAGGCCGGCGCTGTAGCTCCTCTTCGAACAGACTAGAACAGATCCATCCATCCGTTTTCTGCCGCTTTTCCCGGGTCGTGGTGGTTGGGATAGAATACACGGAGTTGGACGGACGAGATTTTCAAGGGAATGCGTTGGGATTGAGATTTAAAGGAGACCGAAGGAAGAAGAGCAGACAGAAGAAAAGCATGACCCAGTGGGGGAGAGAGACACGGAGAGGGGTCTCTGCGTGGATCTTGGAGTGGTGAGCCTGGCGCCGAGCATGCAAACATGTGATGTTACATCCGGAAGAGCTGGGCATGTCCTTCATGTTCTCAATAGAGCCTGTGTTGGGGTAGCGGCATACGTCTCACAGACAAGGCGCTTGGACTCATTATAAAGAGCCAGACTCACAGCTGCTTCGATCAATGCCTCTATATTAACGATGGATGAAACTACTACGTCTAATGTGACGGGTGACACGATTTTACCCGTTCTGGTCCACTCTCACCAACCTTTACGCTCCCTTTCAAGCGCCAAAATGGCAAACGCTCAAAGTTAAAGGTGCAAGATGCTACAATGGGAGCATATCGTTGCCTCTCAACGGCTCTCAACATGGCGACAGCGAGCCGGTATTACCGGCCGTGGCCGCCGTACGAGGGCAGTTGCAGAGGGCGGCCATGAGCTAACCAGTGTGTACTGACGTGCACAGTATTTGTAAGTCTCTTTTGGTTCAAATTGACAGCTGAATAAATGTAAAAATGTTTTTATTACAGAGAGATGATGGAAAGCAAAGGGAGCGTTTGGATTTGAAGAGATGAAAGCTCTTTCTGTCTCCCTGATAAAAGGACAGGTGTTACAGCGCCGCAGAGAGTTGTGCCAAAAAAAGGCCAGAGTACGGCCCATTATGTATGAATGTAACCCCTGTATATTTTGACACATGTTGGAGCCTGACCTGACATTGAGCAGGTGTGTGCCAGAATGGGCTAAAAAGGCAAGCATGTCCTGCACACCAGCTGCAGAGTGGCTCTGGCTGAACCCCGGCCGCCTGCTAAACCTGCGCGCCTGACGTGCTGTTTGGATTGCGGGTGACTGATTAGGTCGCGATGCGGAGCCCTTCAACCGCAGCGCGTCTCCGCTGCTGCACTCAGGCGGCGAGCAGCTGCTCCGAGCAGCACCTAGCTGTGGCCTAATGGACGGCTTCCACGGCACACATGTGGAAGGGCTGACAGGCTGTATAGGAACATTGAGGTGTGGCCATGATGTTGGACATGTGAGATGGTGTATGGAGCCCGACTTATCGGACCCTGCTGTTACAGCAGTACGTACATTATGAAGAGGGCTGCGGCCAACTTATCGGTTGATCTATGAATTATCAACGGTCGATGCCCATTACAGGTTTTACCCAACTTACAGCACAGAACTCTACACATATGTGATTCTCAGCACAAAGGTACAAAAACAGACTAAAGAACTGCCATTTGAGAAGCACAAACCAGCACATGTTTTGTATTTATGCTTGATGAGATTATCAAAATTGGTTGGTCAGTTAGATTTCTGCTGATCAACAAATTCAAAACCTAATTCGGTAGTTTTGAGCATCTAATAACCAGCCTTTGTGGATCAGAAAAGTCACTCCAGTTCTTCACTCTCTCTCTAAATGCGCAATATTTTCCAAAAACTGATATTTTTGCCAAAGATTGCGAAACATTTGTCACTTTCAAGGTTAGTCCTTGATCTCCTTTGGTCGCTTGCTTACTTTGGTTGAGCTATACTTTGGTGAAATGTGCCAACTGTAGTATATTATACATACAGTGTATATGTTATATATATATATTAACCACATACGACCATACTGAACGGAATGATACAAGAGCAGTGGGGTCTCTTCAGAGCTGACTTTTGGTGGGTGTTTGACTCTCAAACATGCGTTTAGTAGATCGTTCCTTTAAGATCTGACGTTTATCTGAAAGACGTGAAGCCCAACTGTGCTCCTTCCGTCAGTGATTCTGCAGAGGACACGTTCAGCTCTGCTCATTGTTTAGGAGAGTGAGGGCATGTAGAGGGGGGGGGGGGGATTAATGGCACCCCCTGTTTATCGCTTAGCAGAGTGAGGCAGCAGTGGTGGTGGTGGTGGGGTTTGCAGTAAAGTAGGTTGGTAAAGTAAATACACAGTGCTCCTCTTTGAGCAAGGGGAAAAACAGAGAAGAATGAAACTGTAATCTCCCTCCAGCTTTTACATCTGTCTCCCCGGTGAGAGACCTTGAGAACAACACATTTCCCATCAAACGGCAGATTCATCTTGCGTAACTCGTCCCGGTCCTCTCACAGTGCCGGGAAGTCTGTGTGGGAGTCCGGCGGCATGAGGGATGATAGGGGGGGAGACGGGAGGAAGGGCTCAGTGTGAGCATCATGTCATCTGATTTGTGGGGAATCTGGGGGGGAGGGCGGCAATATAACCCTTTGGGCCAACATCTCTCTGAAGAGCTGCCTCTTCTGGGTTGTGTTTCCGTACCGCCTGCTCTGGGCTCAAAGGCTGCAGAGCCGCTGACAACGAGGTCTGTCGGCCGATATAAACGCAAACCTTAAGCTGAAGAGATTTCAGAGGGAGATATATGACCAGTAGTAGCAAATCTGTCAGTACAAAGACAGCAGAGACGCGTGACGGTGAATTGTTTTAAAAGAAGAAATCAGTCCAAAAGATACCGTATCTAACACCACAACACATCCAGCTTCTCCTGTTTGTAAATTGCCTGCGAGGAGATGGACATTAACTTTGTAGTTAAAGTGAATCTGAGGTCATGTGTGTGTGTGTGTGACATCTGAGAACGGTTTGTCTGATTTGTGCCGTTGACAGTGAGCTGATATAACGGACACTTTTTTGCCCGCTCGTGCTGACATTTTCACCTCCAAGATGACGGCACATAAACATGAACTATCAGTACCAAAACGTGTCCACAAGTCCACTGATTGCAAAAGACAATTAAAAGCAGATAAGGATGTTCTTTTTTTATATAGATTTCAGTTAGTATTCAAAATGATATATTTG
>NW_027176517.1:845227-905227 GCF_023349555.1 Cebidichthys violaceus | reverse complement strand
TCAGCCGTCAGCTGGCCTTCGGTTGTGGTCTGTGCAGTGTCAGCTTTGAACAGCAGACGAGACATTTGATCTAACTTTTGGTCAACCTTTGTCAACACTTTGTCGCTGCCAAAACGCGGATGACTTTCACTCAGTACTGAGTTGAATACATGCTGTGTAGAATTCTCTGATCAGGTCCCGCCGTCGCTCCTCGCAATCAAAAAAGAAAACATGAATTCAAGTATAAAAGAAGCAGCCAAGCAAAAATGACCCTTTTTCATGTTCTCCTTCTGCACTTTGGAGAAGCATGTTCCAGCCTTAAGTGTAGAGATGATCGTTGCTCTTCACAGTTATGAAGCAGTTATTGCTGTTGTTGCATCCCTCTATCACTGCAAACCAAAGGCTGGTGATTAAAATGATTTAATACAAAAGTAAAGCTCACAAAATGTCAAACAGATGAATTTATTTCTTCATTTCATAGACTATGATTAAGTCAGGAAAACACCTGTAATAGGAACACCCTGACATTTGACTTCAGATATTCGTAATGTTCAGTACATTTACTGAATATATTGTTATTTGAGAACTGAAGTGACGGGTTAACCTCAGGCGCTGTGTGGAAGTGTTTCAGTGTGTGTGTGTGTGTGTGTGTGTGTATGTGTGTGTGTGTGTGTGTGTGTGTGTGTGTGTGTGTGTGTGTGTGTGTGTCTCAGGGCAGAAGGGGATAAACAATTGATCCGATGTGATTCACACAGACGTCTAAATGATTAGAACAAACATTGTCTACGTTGCGCAAGAAACCACAAACTGTGCAGAATCGGGATAAAAGAGGTTTCACATGAACCCAGACGCACACAGGCGCACACAGACACACACTGATACACACCCCCGCCGCAAACGGGTAGAAGTCAGTGAGTTCACTCCCCGTCAGGTTGTGTCAAAACAACATTATTTACAAGGTACTTTTGCTTCACCGGGATTCATTTTGCTGACAAAATAGATGAGCGAGAGGAGAAAGAACGTCATACGACGAGGCTCGAGAGCCAGACTGAAACCAGAGACGTCACAAACAAGTCTATGCCTCAGCAGTGCTTTGTAGCGATCATATCCATCCAATGATGATTCAGTGTTCGTGAGGCCAAGAGTTTGAACGAAACACAAACAGCTCATAACCCATTCCATCCCCAAAACTGCCTCACGATGAACCTGATCTGCAATAAATCGCAAACAAGCAACAGGAGGTGAAATTAGGCTTTTTCCTAAAGGAGAGAAGGAGGAACAATTTACTGCGCTGATTCATGTTCAACTCCCTATTAGCGGCGGCCCTGCCGATTGTGAGGACAGATTGATAACATTGATTTTGCAGCGTGTCACAGTCACCTGACTGGAGGGGACTGGTGGAGACAGATCAGGAGGTTTCAGCAGCCAATCGCAGCAAAGCCGTGCAGTCTGTTAATCATCGCACTGCAACCAATGGCTCGCTCTGCAGCTGGGCTGAAGCCCTGCCTCCTGAGCTGTGCAGTCAAAGGGTTAAAAAGAAATTCATTTTGGTCAAATCATCTGGTAGCTTGATGGAACAGAAAACAGTCGGGCTTATTCTTTTTTCCTCCACGCTTCTGTCCCCCAGAATGCAACACATCAGAGCGCGCAACACCGTTTCAGCTGTCACCGTGCGTCTTAGATCACGCAGCTCGATATGTGGTGGTGCATTTAGTCGTTAGTTAAGCAGGATGGTCAGATGAGAGAGATCTCTTTCTTCACAGTGTTGTTACATGAACCAACACAGACACGATGCGAAGAAGAGGAAGAAGAGACTAAATACAAAAAGATAACTGCCTGGAATTATAGAAATGCATATTTTGTATCCTGAAATCTCTAAAACACAGTACCAATTATGTATTTGACGATACATTTTCACCAGGATAGTCTGTTGGATCTATACATAAAGTGATACAGAGACAACAGAAAGAAGAGGAAGCAAAACACAAAAGTCCAGAAAAGAATTGAATGGAAACCAACGGCGGCCTGAATAGCAGGAAAAAGGGAATTCAGTTTTAAAAAAAGAGAAGAAGACAGTTGCATTTATGTATTTGACCATAAATGTAATGATCCAAGAATCAACATAAACTGAGAATGAAGGGAATGATGGAAAGAGAGAAAAGAACCAATGGCTCTCTGGAATGGTTGTAAAATTAAACAGAACACTTTAAAGAAGAAACTACAATAAAGGAGAAAGAAATAATATTGAATCAAATGAATGGACAACAATGGCTAGAAGAGAAGAGGGTGGAGCGGTTGCACACAGCAGCATTCGTTCACGTAAACGTATATCTAACTGCGGTGGTCTCTGGAGATCTGTTGGCATCCTGCATGAATGAAGAGTGAGGAAAAGAAACGAGTCGTTGTCATGCATTCAAACAGACCATTGCCGCAAAGAATAACACATTAGTTGCGTTATTCACCAGCTCACCGGCTCTCCGTCCGTCTCCCAGTTTGTGGCCCCAGCTCTGAGGTCAGTCTGGACCGGACCGGGCTCCAAGCTTCGATAAGATGCTGCAACCCCTCCGCGCTCCTGATACACACTACCTGGGCTGTGGTCATCAAAGGGTTAACACCCCCCCCCCCCCCCCCCCCTCGCCTGTGCATATACATGCAATAATTCACAGATAATTAAACGCATGTTAGCCACTCATGCAGTGAGTCCATGTCCCCACTAGTCCTGCAGCCTTCTCTGCATGTCTTTATCTTAATACCCCCCCCATGCCCCCCCCCCCCCCCCACACACACACACACACACACACACACACACACACACACACACACACACACACACATCTAACCTAAGTGGCAGGTGGGACATAAAAATGTTGGGAGGTCTCGGGCTCAGAACATCAAAAGGATGCATCATGGGTGAGTCACCCCCACCGGCTCCAGATCGCTGCCCTGCATCATGAAAACGGCGCGGCTGTGCATAAAACACTCGCTGTGGCGGCGAGCGGGATGGAAAGTGGGACAGGACCGGGTCAGCGAGGAATGTAATCAAAGTGCATTTTATGACGTTCCGCAGCAGGATGACAGGACACTGCAGCCTTTACTCTCACACGTCATTCCACTCAGTCACTATATGTGTGATGCATGCCTGCTTTGAATCTGGTGTGTGTGTGTGTGTGTGTGTGTGTGTGTGTGTGTGTGTGTGTGTGTGTGTGTGTGTTCAGATTAGAGTGCACGCATTCCTCTCAAGTGGTACATGAGTGCGCTGCATGCCTGCATGCTTTTGTGGGTTTTTTCGGCGAGAGAATGCCTGGACTGTCATTTGTAGTTTGTCATATAGCTAAAGGACCGTACCGGCGTGTTGTCAAGCTTTCACTCTCTAACTGCTAAACGAGAGCGGAAGGTTGAAGTTCAGCTTTGTGCTCCTTTAAGGAACGCCGTTTAACCTCAAGAGGTAGTGAGTATGCTTGAAAAGAACTAGTTCGGATGTAATGCAATTGGACCGTCCGTCAGGGTTCCGCCAACCAAAAAGAGTTTGGACGTGTTCTGAGTCGTCTCACTCGAAGGTGGGGACAAGACACGACGGTTGTTGAAACGGGGGATCGTGGCGAACGCAGTCGGGACGATCTCTCCCTCAAAGACATTCGTGGTGTTTAAGTAGTTATGTGAGGATTGGAAAAAAAATAAAGCTCGAGAGAGTTCGAACCTTGTTTCCATACCTCCACACACCTGACCGATCGCTGCATAAAGTCACACTTCACCACCCTGATCGTCTGTTTCACAAATATGTCCGGCATGGCAACAACTACACACCTTCTGACCTTATTTCATGATGATTCCAACATCATAATAAGAGGGGAAATGAACATATTTAATCAGAATGTGGAGAGAAAAACCTTTGAAACATGAAGGGTTAAGAGTTAAAGAAGCTGTTAGAACAGCGGTTAGGTCTTAAATCCTCAACTGTAAACTATGAATACTTTACATTCCTTGCATGGAACAGTATAAACATCAATTAGCCGACTGTAAATTATGAATACTTGACATTCCCTGTATGGCGCAGTATAAACATTAATTAGCAGCCTGCTAAATCCCCTCTGAGTTATTTTGGATTTCTTATCCCTAAGGCAAGTGAAACAACAGCAATGCCTGCCAACCTGTTTGCATGTCATCTGGTTCGTAAAGGCGGTTAGCGGCTTCACAGCACCTCTGGCCCGGGACTCGTCGATGTTGCTTAAAGAAAGGCACAAACAATAATGTAATATTATCATGAATTATATATAATACGTACGTGTGACATTATATATATTGAGATACATTAAACATTGTTTTCATAGATCTAGCCTCTTCATGTTGAACCAGACTGACGCATTTAACTTTGAAATGTACAACATGTTCATCCCCCCTAGAGGACCCGAGGTCCACACACCACACTCTCACACAGTTCTGTGAGAAACACTGGTGTACACAAATTATCACCAGTGAATCATTGTGCAAGCGCTGGCAGCTCGTTGCACTTTTTAAAACAAAATACTGTTAACAATTTACTTTATGGATTCATGATGATACAGCTTGAGTACAGGCTGATCTGCAGTTATGTCACCGTACTAAAATGTAGTCTCAGCCAAGTCATTTTAGCCAAAATGATTTGAAATAACACACCAGTCCTTCAGGACGTGCATGCGAGTATGACATGTTTTAGATTAGCAGAGTTCACATTAATCATCGCATTCACATCTCTGCTGGATCAACTTTGTCAACTTGAAGCAAAGGTCCTGGCCAAACCTCGGAGCAGCCTCCTTCGCATTTTTCCTCATGGTGTTTGGGATTCGTGTAATGCTGAAGGAGGCCTTTGAGATAACAGAGGATATGAATCACAAACATGTGACACGCCCGTCTCTGATACTCATTAAGGGCGGTTAAAGCATTTTTTTCCACCCTCATCCTCCAAGATGTTAGTCACCCGACAAAGGCGAGACCGGGAAGAAAAGAAGGGAAAGACGGCAGGGTAAGAACTGAGGTTGTCTGAAGACCTTCGTATTTGGAGACGTGTCTCAAGGCAACATTTCAGGAGTGGAGGGCGACAATTCGTCGGTCACCTTTCACGCCAAGCGGAGGACGAGACTGTGACACTTCTACCGAGTGAAGAAGTGAGGGAAAGGGGGGAGGTAACAATGGAATGCAAAAGAGGCCAAACACGCGAGAAGTCCGCCGTGACTGAATGGCGGTTCCACTTTGACACAACACCTCGCTGCCTCTTCATATCCGCTGCAGTCAGACCATCGCAGGCATGCACGCAAATGCCACGAACTGGCCGTGGAGAGCGGAGGAGGGCGACGGAGCGGGAGAGGGACGGAGAAGAGCGAGCTGAAACGACGGTGCCTGTTTTTAAAGCGTGGCCCTCTGCCTGCCTCATAAACCGAGCATTATTCTGGGAGAGCAGGAAGCTGGCTGGACTTCAGCAGAGAGGGAGACGGAGTGAGAGAAACAGAGAAAACAAATACATACATATTGCCCTTTTCTCTCCGTTCCCTCTCTTTTCAGCGCTCCCTTTGTTGCCCATCTTCCATCCCTTCTGAGTGTTTCATAATCATATTTCTTCTAATCCTTCACAGGAGACATATTTATGACTGTAGCTACGGCCTGTGATTGCCAACGGGACGAGCAATAATGACTTGGTAGGACTTTTTGAACTGGCATAGAATTCAGGTGATCTCAATCTACCAAAAAGCACTTGATGTCGGTAATAAAACATGAGTCAAGATGCGTAGTGTATAGTAGAGTACAGCAAAGCCTCAGCGTCTCACGTCGAAAGGGGACATTTGAGGCGGTTTGGGTGTCTGACAGTCCTTGTTGGATCATCAAACAGCATCTTATAGGGATTCCCCAAAATGATACTCCAACAAAAGTAACACAAGTACATGTTGGCGTCTGGAAGCCCCGCCCCCGACCCCTCTTCCACTATTGCTGTATCGGCAAACAAGTGTTGAGTTGCGTAACTCTAATTTAAAACTCATACATCATCATTTATTTGTAGCATTTTTTAAAAGGAAATACATTTGTTAACCTCCACTTTTTGGACAGTTTTATCGAGCCATTGTGTCACACACACAATGTTAAATAGCAAAGTAGTGAAGTAAAGTTCAGCGAAGCCTTTTCCAGTAGATGGTGGTAATGCAACATTTATGTATGTCGCATAGAAAAAACAAATATGTAACTGTTAAACTTGTACAACTGTTTGTGTTTATTTACAAATGATGACCTACGAGTTGTAAGTCAGAGGCAAATCACTCTCATTTATTTGTGAGACGCGAGTCATGTGACACGTAACGAGTCCGATGCTTCCTGTGTTTGTGGATTTTGTGTGAAACAGAATCGAAAGAATCCACACAAGTAGGTTCCTCTGTTCAAATGATGATGTGTTAAAGGCACAGATGTAGATACAGATTTACAGACGCAAATCATTCACCAATGTATTTGTGCGTTGTGTTTTTCGACACTTATTAGGCTGTTTTAACACCATGCATGCGTGACCAGCTACATAGCTACATTTGTACCAAAGTGTTGCTCGAGCGCTCATTGACGTAAAGTTATTAGTTAGTTAGCACCGGCATCGTTTTAGACGGAAAAGAACAAAAGCACAGGATCGGTCGACTCTTCGCTCGCCGTTGGAGCGCCGTCACGCAGCGGCAGGTGTCGGCCGTCTCGCTCCTAGCTCCCGTTGAAAATGTCTTCATCGCGCTCAACTTCAAGCAGCGATTGTGTCCTTCCTTCCGAGAGGGCCGAGGCCATATTTAAACAATTATTGCGTAAGTTCCCGTCTCTGCGATGGCAGTCTATTTACCGTCAGCAACAGCTATAAAGACTTTTGCCTTTGGACGCGGTGGGACAGCCGGTTCTTTTTTGGCCTTAAGCTGCCTGCCACCACAACCCAGACACAGATAATTGGCTGAGAAAAGGATATGTGGAGGAATGAATTGCCCCGTTTGCAGAGCAGGACCTTTCTCTTTTGAACAGCAGCGAAATAGAAATATCTGTCTTAAACAATGTATGCCAACTAATGAGTTTGAAATCTCTCTGTATTGACTCCTAAACTATGACTCTGACCCATTCTGAGTACTTTTCTACGCTCAGCGTTAGAGCTATTCTGTTTGATAAGTTCGATACACGACCCTACTCGAAGTTTTAGTTCGAAAAATGGACAAAAATGACTTGACAAGACCTTTAAGACAGATCTGAGTGATAGCACGAGTGGAATAAAGCTGTGAAATGCACCGTCACAGCCTGATCACAAAGTCAAGTGAACGTATGAATAATGACAGAGAAAGACAGCTGATCTCCCTTATTCTTTCTTTCCGTGCCGGTCTGCCCGGTCCTCCCCCAGTGCACCAGGAGGTCTATGTTTAGACAGGATAGAGTTCTCCAGGGCCAACACGGGTAAAGCTCCGTCTCGTCTCTGCACGGCGAATGTGTCAGTGGAGAGAGTTATAAGCTCTCCCAGCCACCCCCACCTACAGCGCTGCCTTGGCAAGTGGCAGTCAGTCAGCTGATTTGTGCTGCTGAGGGGATTTGGTGTTCCACGTAGGCTATTTAAAAAGCACCAACATCTCTCTCTCTCTCTCTCTCTCTCTCTCTCTCTCTCTCTCTCTCTCTCTCTCTCTCTCTCTCTCTTCCACTCTTTTTCTCTATCTCATGCACTGGCTCTCCTACAACCTCATAACATACCCCTCACCCATTCCCCTTTATTGCTCCCTGCACTCCCTTCCCCCATCCCCCTTCTTTTTCAATCTGTCTTTTTTTTTCTTCTTCTGCTCCCTCCTGCCTCAACGACTCTTGCTGCATTTATTTCCTCTACTGTATCTCTCTCTCTCTCTATCTGTGGATCCAGTACTTGTGTTTCACGACATCTTCCAGTGGGGGGTTGTGAACAATTTGAAGAGCCAGGATGAAAGCCTGTTTTACTCTCCTCTGCAGAGTGTCCTTGTAGGACAATAAAGCTCTCTTCTCAGTGCCTTCTAAGGCCATCCTGATTACTTTTTCCACTTACATGAGCATTTTCTGATCCGCCACCTCTACGCTTCATGTCTGGTTGCATCTAAATCTAATTGGTTAAAAGAAGATTGCATTCTGGGTTATTATGAATTGCCGGTAGGAAAATGATGGTGAGAAGCGGCACATGAACCACAGTCTCACTCGTCAACGTCTCACATTTGTCCACGACACCCGTCGACTGTGTGGCGAAACACACTGGCCAGATACGAAGGCGGTAGTAACTGTAGCCAGGATGCACCACCTCTGGAGGATGTTGACGCTGGGGAAGAGGACAGCGTATCCATACGAGTTGAAGTAATCGTCAACCTGCTGGTGTACGGGGTGGGGGGGTGGGGGGGGGGTACAGTACCTCAGGTTTCGCAGAGGTACAAGGCGACGTTCCCGACGTACCCGAGTGGAGCGGTGAGAACTTCCTCTCGCCTCCGCTCCTCCGCTTACAGCCGCTTTCCAGGCTGCTTCGCTTTAATGTCGCTCTGCGCTCAGCTCAGATTTCTCCCCGCTGCACTTAAAATCTCTCACCGCTCGCACCAAAAGAAGAGAAAGATCTGTGTTGTACTGTAATTAGGGCTGTAGGCCTTTTTATTTATCATTCAAAGCTTCTATTTAGGTGTTCTTGACCTCTTGCACCTAGCTCTATTTTTTAGGCCTCAGCTCGAAAATAGCATGTCCATACGATAATGAGTGTAGCGCTGCAACTGTAAGGGCTATTTTAATACTTTTGGTATTAAAATAACCCTAACACTTGTGAGATGTGTTGATATGTGTAAATATCAGTATGTATGTTAGTGGTTAAGAGTAAATTAAGATGGCACACAGCACAAATTGAAAATTCAAATTTTCGCCTGAAAAAAAAAAGAAGCAATTTCAGGATATTTCCATGAAGCTTTGACTGTCTGTTGTCATATTTTACGCCAACGTCGCCATGAGAAAGATACAAAATCCTTGCACAAAATTCTCAATTTGAATAAAGTGATTCATCAGATTATGAAGTGGCAACCTCTGGTACGGAAGAAACGTGAAAAACAATACATGCAAACGCACATTTCTGGCAGAATACTGCTGATGACTTGTAATACGCCACAACCAAGAATCAAATAATTATCATTGTGGTAAGACCGTTGTAGACCGTTGTAGATCTTATAGATCTTATGTTTCACAAACTGATGAATCTATGAATCGTACGGACGGTGATCTCCTCACCTCTACTTGCAGCATCTTGCCCACACCAGCACAGCCTCTCAACAGAACCCCAACCTGCATGTTTTCACTATTAACAATCTATCGCTCAATTGGAAACATGTGGGAGAAAAGATAAGTGTGTTGTGCTCCGTGTCGTATCGTCACTACCCTGACGTGTAGTCAGGACGATCTGATCCAGACATATAGAACTGTTTTCACAATGCATCAACACACACACACACACACACACACACACACACACACACGCACACACACAGATACATTACACGCAGTGTAACGCATATACCCTTGCGAGTGTATCCACTCAATACTGCAGGCTTTACATTCTGGGAGTGTCCCCAGCACCTGGAGTCCTCTGTCAGCAGCGGCTGCATTTACCCATGTTACGTTTACAACGGAAACAAAAACACGGCCTTGAGACTTCATGGCAACATATATATATATATAAGGCAGGAGTGTGTGTGTCTCAGTGTGTGTGTTTTCTCTCGGTATGCATGTTTATGGGTTTGTGTATCTGTGTGAAATTGAAGTTAAAACACAGACGGAGTATTCTGTTGTTTCTAAAAAAGTTAGCGCAGATTCCTTAGAGCGAGACATGCAGAACAACCGGGCCCGGCAACCAGAAGAGATACCAAAAATGGACTCGAAGAGAGAACACTGACACGATACATATAGGCCCGTTATTAGTCCCCCGAGTTTCAAACATCAGGCTTGAAATACCAATCAGCTCATTAAGGGAGGATAGTTCACTTCTTCCTATCAACAGAGGATCCTTCCTCAATGCATTGAACGCTCAGGGTCATGAGCTCCGTGTCCTTATAAGGTGCGGAGCTGTGTGCAGCGATGTTGTGAAGGGTTATCAGCTCGTGTTTTGGCTACCGGCAAAAGCTTTCTGCATCTGACTCAAGTCAGACATTTGATGACTTCAGACTTGAAGAATAAAGAATAAGAATAAGAATAAAACAAAAAAGACTTGATGACTCGTGGCTTTAGTTGGACGTGAGTGCCGTGACTTGAAAGACCCAAAAAAACGATTCACAGAAGAACTGCACATCTTCTAGCTTTAGATATATTAGTCAATGACTTAATAATTTGCTTTTCCAGATTGTGTTTGTTGAATACTTCGTAGCCCGTCACCTTCAGACGACCATTATCTGGGAGGAGCATCAGCACTGACAAACAGGATGTGCTGACCGACACACACTGTGGTGTTAGCAAACTTTTGTCTTTTTTTTTCGCACCCAGTAAACAGAGAGCATATCCCGTCGTGTTCGTTGTCACTCCCTCTCCTTCTGGCTCTGTTCTCCACCGACTCCTAAGAAATATCTCTGACCCCTAATGTTCAACCGATATAAATCGTGTAGCGCTCACCTCCTTAATGGTCCCAGAAACAGTTTCCTAAAAATGAAAGTGCATCAATGCAAACGAACTTCGATGGAGCAAAAAGGTTATAAAACAACTTTTTGAAAATCCCTGTTCTGCGTCAGCCTTTTATCCGTCTGCTGGGTGATTCAAATCCAAACACAACTTTGTTTTGCACGCATGCGCATGTTCTCCTAGCCTCCATTTTCTTCCCTCGTACTTTTCTCCTCTTCTCCGTTGCATCTCTTTTGTCTCTCTTCTTCAACTCTTCTTCCCATTTTTGTCTCCTCCTTTTCCACATCCTGTCTTTTGCGATCATTTCTTACTCCCATTCTCTTCTCTTCTGTCTTTGTTTCTGACACTTCACTTCTCTTTTCTTCTGTCTGTCATTAGTTTACAAAGGAATATAAATATGTATTCCCCAGAACAATAGATTAATAGTTACTTCTCTTTAAGATACAGTCTTTTTCAACGCCCCCCCCCCCCCCCCCCTTCCCTCTGTCTCTCTTTTATTTCTGCCCTGACTGTTTAAGTGTGTGTGTGTGTGTGTGTGTGTGTGTGTGTGTGTGTGTGTGTGTGTGTGTCTGGCCACTACCTCGGTCCTCCGTGCTTCTGCTGGGCGGAGAGGCTGAATAAGCTCATTGTCAGCCTGTGGAGAGTGCAGGTGCACCTCTTCTTTTTCACCTCCGACCCTCGGCCCTCGACCCCACAAAGCCCTTTGTGAACTCTATTTACTGGCGACTCCAATGAAACTGCAGTCCATTACCAACATCTCCTCTCTCCCTTTCTCTCCCCATTTTCTACTCCTCTCAAGAAACCAATTAGCGACAATACAAGTAGGTTAGACTCTCTATTCAGAGTGGGCATTGTTGAACACAATACCAGGAAGCATTGTGAGCTAACAATTAGTGGCAATGGGGCAGTGTAGAGTGTCACTGACATTGTTGGGAGTTGCACAAGGCTGGGTTTGTTCCCAAAGAGGGAGTTAGACAGGGTTGGAGGAAGAGAGCGGAGGGGTTCCCAGGTGCTGAATTAGCCCAAACTCAGCCCATGTGTCCCGGTCACACAAGACGCTGAGCTGTGGCAGGGCTTAGGACACAGGAATGTGTCCCCAAGAGGGTGTTTTGCTTTCTTTGGGTGTAGATGTTTATGTTAGCGGTAACCCTACCTGGATGGGATTGTGTGTGCGTGCATGCATACTTGTATTTGTGTTTGAATAAGTCTACGCGCTGAAGTGTGTGAATGTGCATCAGGTTACCTGTGTTTCTCTGTTTTTCTGTTTTTCTCTCTTGCTGTTGTTTTCGTGTGCAGAAATGCAGTTGGTCGGGCTTTGTATGCAGGTATGCCAGCGCTCAGAAAAGGAGGTGTTGGTTCGAGGACTGACCCCTGACCTTCTGGCCTCGGGTTTGAGACTCCCGGGGGTCTTTAGCCCGTGCTAATGCTAACAGCAGGCTAGTCGCCACGTGAGGGCTCTTCTGCCGCCCCCCCCCCGCTGCTGCAAAGAGGTTCCACCCGGCTGGTGACTCTGTGCTAGAAGGTCACGACCAGAAGGTCAAGGGTTCAGCCATCATTGTTACCCGAACACACCCCCCACCCCCCCCACCCCACCCCCCCCCGCTGCAGCATGACATCATCAGCACACACAGCCAGGGAGTCTGGAGGAGGAGGGAGAGACCTGCTGACAACTGACACTGTCTGGACTCGGCCTGAATACTCGCCTCTGTTCAGTGATGAGTAAAGTAAGACGACAGCGAGATTTCATCAGTCCTGTTTGACACAATTAGCTGTTCCAGGTACAAAAAACAAAAACGAGAAGCTGGAGTCAGCAGGGGTCAGAGAGAGAGAGAGACAGAGGTGGGGTTTAATCCAGCAGCCTCGTATGAGACTTTGTTAGACAAATTAGCCGTTTCAGGAACACATCTGGTAATTATCACGGTGAACCTCGGTAAGCTCAACACTCCAGAGCGGTGGACGGCAGAGCAAGGACACGCTCACGCCCGTAGTTTGTTTTCTTTGATCTGAGTGCCGGAGGCCCGTCTCACAAGGCAGGATTATTAAGTTAGCTGCAAAAATAAGTGAGATCCAGAGGAGCTATTTTTACCTCAGAAGACTTGATTTAGAGTCAGAAGGGGGTTTGCAGTCCTGATAATTTAGTAATACTAAATCTGGTCACCCTAAATTTAGCAATCCTATATTTGTGACATAGGCACCAGTTTACACGGGCAAACAATCACTTTAGTATTCTTGGGAGGTATTTTGGTGAGCTGCCAGCATGTAACACTGGATGCCTTTGAGGACTCAAGGAGGAAATCTAAACAAATTAACAGATCATGCTGCACTTAACTGCACTTAACTTGGGTTTGATTTTCCTCCACGGTTACATGAGGAGAACCCTACAGAATATGAGCGTCAGCTGGTGCTGGTCAGTCTGTTCCGTGTTCTCAGTATAATCAGCACTGTAGTTCTATTCACTAGGTAGAAGATTGGTCCAGACTTTGGTTTGACTGACATTGTTCGGCAGAGCTCCCTAAAACTGAACTACATTTAAAATCCTTCTAAGGAATGGCAAACCTCTGTGAGAATGGAGGGGGGGGGTTGGGGGCATATCTGTACATCTAGCCACAGAAAAAAAGCACCCAAATGTGTCTGTAGGAAAGAATACAGAAAACGGTCAAGCTGGCATCAAATGTTATCGATGTTATTGACTCATTTTAGACGAGACTGTTCCTGTATTGAATATGAAGTTAAAGCAATTCACACCACGTTATATTTAGGCAATGTTCTTGTGGGCTGCTTGTGATTATGATTCGAGAACTTTGGCTTCTTTTCTTGAATTAAAAAAAAGGAGATTTGTAAATTGTGTGTGTAGCCGATCGGCGGGCTAATACTGCTCGTCTGGTTCATCTGACTGAGGAAGGTGATCATCATTCCTCAACATGAACTGCCGTCTCGTAATGTTTCTCCACTATAGGGGTCAGACACTAGAGGCTCGTGGGGGCCAGTTGGATGCCTTTCGTCCCCCCCCCCCCCCCCCGTTACCCAGGGCAACTCCTGGTTCAATCTGAGGGGTGTGACAGGAGAGATGTGGGGCAGCGAGCGCAGATACTGGAGGCTCTCTAAACTGTGCAGCCAACCCAAACGACCCTGTTCTATTTCTGTCTGCCCCTCTCATTTAGTCCATCACCCTCTTTCCCTCCACTCAGAGTTTACTTACTTTCCCTTTCTTCAATTAATCACTGCATTGATTTTAATTGTTGATTTGACTATAGAGTCCCTCCCCCTCTGGCCCGGCCCCCCCCCCCCCCCCCCCCCTCCCTCTTTAGGTCTCTGCTTTCTTTCCTTGACAGCAGACAGAAAGAAATCTGGGTCATGGCATCCAAAAAAACAACAACTCAGGAGGTAGAAAATGCTGAATGAGAATACTGATGGGGCAAAGAGAGCTGGACGCAGAGGACCGAAGCAGCACAGGCAGCATCGCGTCTCTGTCCACAGGAGACACATGGAGACGCACCGCTTTGTTCCCACATTCTGTAAAGTTTTTAAGTGCACAGACGAATCCAAATAAAAGACAGGAAATAAAAGAGAGAAGAAGAAAGAACGAGGCTGAAACTGAAGATGGAAAAAAAAACCCATAGCTGAAACGTGACCCAGAGGTACGTCGGGTCTAATAAAACCCTGTGGAGAGAGACAGGAAGTGGCACAAAGACACCACTCCGCTGCACACAGCACGCTAGCGTGTCAATTCTGCCATCTTAAAGGGGAATTACTCTTTACTTTAGTTTTAGAGAGTCAAAGTAGTCCCTCAACGCGCCAACAAAAACTGTGTGCGCGGCAGGTCAAAGGTCAACCAGCAAGTGGGTCTGTACACCGCGATGGATGGGGTGGAAGTGGCACAAAGCGCCCTTTAGCGTCTGCATGAGATGCACCAATATCTGGGTTATTTGCCGTTAAATGCTTTGTTCACCAGCTGTTTTCTGTGGAGTAGGTTCTGTAGTGGGTTTATCAGGATATTACACTTTTATTAAATGCCACAAAACCAAAAACACAGATCTGAAAGACGCTACGATGCTCCATAGAGCTGAGTTGAAGATAATCCTTAGTGTCCTCAGCACACGTCAACAACACAGTCACGTGATCCAGCGTTAGCGTGATATGAAATGAATGATCAGGGCCGTTTTTAGGACGCAAAGATGCGCCTCTCCAGAACACGTCCGCTTGCGCAGCTGAGCGCGCACTGAATCAGCAAAAGTGAGTCATCGCATTTAATTAGTGATGCAATAGCATGAGAGCCAACACACACACACACACACACACACACACACACACACACACACACACACTCACACACACACATACATACATAATCCCTCCCTCATTAGGTGTATTGTGGGGATGCTGATGTAATTCAAGTTAATCTGTTGGCCTCTGGTTGGCTCGCTGGCCCAGCGGGAGCTCTTTGTGTGGGACATTACCCCGGCCCCGCCCCCTGGAGACAGGTTCATTAAGACTGACGCTGATACCCAAGTTGCCAGGCCTTTTGTGTGTGTGTGTGTGTGTGTGTGTGAAACAGTGTGTGTGTGTGTGTGTGTGTGTGTGTGTGTGTGTGTGAAACAGTGTGTTTCAGTTATACAGAGACAATGCAATGAACAGACCGGCCATAAAGGCACTGCTTTCTCAGCATGTGCCTGAGAGCACGTAGGCTAGAAATCTTTATTGGCGAGCAAGTGAGTGAGTGTGTGTGTGTGTGTGTGTGTGTGTGTGTGTGTGTGTGTGTGTGTGTGTGTGGTAAGAGTTTATTATGCTGCGGCGTATTAGAACCATATTTCTGTGGTGCGTTCATGCTTTGCTGTTGTTGGAAGAGTCATAATCATAAATCTGATAAAAGACGATGCTGAGTAACTCTGACTTCCTGCTCATTAAGTTAACAGACAGACAGGTGCGTTGGGCATTAAGGGGAAGCATGGATTGTAGAGCAGTAACCAAGAGGGACCAGTGATACATCAGTGTGGTGTTTTTTTTGGCAAAATACCTGAATTTTCATCACATTGAAACAAGAATCCTACAGATCTGATTTTGCCGTATGGCAGTGCTGCTCAATGGTCGATTCAAAAAGAGATTCAAAGAAAGAACGATATGAACTGAACAGGAAATCTCAATTTCTATGATGTCACAGCATATTTTGTCAATGATGTAACATTATAATACGCACAGAGATATTGAACAAATAGGTACTTCTGTTACAAAAGTAGAGATTAAAAATGACACTAGTTCTAAATGAAAATGTATAAATGGTGAAACTTCTTAAAATTCTGTCTTCTTTCAAAGTTGCACATTTAGAATTTAGCGGTAATAAAGTAGCCGACCAGCTAAATGAACTGAAATGTGGAACGTTTAGCAGAAGAAGTACAAATACTTGAGTAAACGTGTTCACCTACGATAAACGGTGTACTTAGTGATAGCACTACTTTCTCTGCCGCTGTAAAACCTTCATATCGCGATAAGTTGATCACACATTGACCACATGACGTGCGCCAATGAAACAAGAAGCGCTACGTTTGTCGGCCCCGCAGGCTGCGACCCCTCAGCCCACCGAATCAAAAATAGGAGAGGGATTATTTGTGGGCCGCTGTGGTTCTAGTGTGTGTGTGTGTGTGTGTGTGTGTGTGTGTGTGTGTGTGTGTGTGTTTGCTCCGCTGTGCAGCCGGAGCAGCAGCGCACTTAGCACGGGCTTTAAATAGCTAACTCAAATAAAGTGAGGGGAGGCCGGGGATCAGAGGCTGAGAGGGACTCTGTGAGGGGAGGCATTCCCGAACGGAAGCCGGACTTTGGGTTTCCAAACAGCATTTCAGAGCGAGCGATGCCAGGAATGTGATGTCGTCCCAAGCAACAACGGCGGCGGCGGCGGCGGCGGCGGCGGCGGCGGCGGCGGCTGTGAAAACCGCCACTGCCGCCAGGTGCTGGCGTTCTGCCTGACAGGAAGTGTGCGGCAGGAAGTGCACGCAGAGGTCCGGCTTCGGGACAAAATGGCGGCGGGGTGACTCAGCAGAGAGAGGACAGGAGCCAGACTGAAGGTTGCTGCTGTGAGCCGGTCTCTCTCTCTCTCTCTCTCTCTCTCTCTCAGGCCTCTATCAACCCCGAAGAATCTCTGAGTCGCTGAAAAGGGAAGACGACTCCCCCTCCGAAAGAGCCTCTTTCTCAGCGACTAACCGCTCTTCCACACTTTGCCTCCTTTTTTTTTTTACACACTGTGTTAAATTTCTATTCTTTCTCATCCTTTTTACCTTTTGACGGCCTTCTTTGTGTGCAGGCTGTGGGAAAGTTTCCCGTAATGGTGAGGTCATCCACCGACAACCCCCCTCACCACCACCACCTCCATCACCCCCACCCCCCACACAGACACACACACACACACACACCATCACTACACACCCCCTCCTCTCTACTCCCCCCATGCTGTCCCTCTTTCTCCAGGCCCTGCAGGACTGGGATGTGTCCCCACGTCTATCTGTCCCACTTCCAGTTCCTCGGCTCTCTCCACAGAGACCAGGAACCTGAATAAAGCCTCATTCAAGAACTGGTATCTGATGACCCGGCCTCTCAGAGCCTCGACTAACACACAGAGAGGCTGGAGACAGACGGATCAGCACATCTACGAGGCACCTGGAGGCCTGTCAGGCGTTTAAACCACCGTTTTGTCCCTGCCATGTGCACACCCCTCGGTTTCTCAAACACACACACACACACACACACACACACACACACACAAGCTTGGATATACTTTGACATTGCCAAGTTTATTCCAGAGTGGTGGTTCTTCCTGCATGTGTGGACCTGCTCAGCTCCATCTGTCTCTTGGTATAAAACATGTGTGAGTGTAAAAAGCGAGTGAGGAAGAGAACTACCTTCAAAACACCTTCAAGTTCTGTGCAGTCTAACGAGAGCTTCGCTGACTTGGATTCATTATTATGACGCGTGACATTTGGTGGCTGATCACTGCCATCTATTAGCAAAACTGTAAACTGCAACTTTAGATTTTAAAGCGTCAGCTCGCCACAAAAACACTAACAGAACATATTCGCTCACATCTAGTTTATCGAGACGCGCAAACAGTGTCACTGTTGTTGGTCGGGGTTTTGAATCGCTCGTGTTAAACTCGCATGACTTACTGTCAACAAACGAAGTGAGAAGAAGGAAACCGATAATCGTGTGCGTCTCAAAGATATAACGTCTTCCTCGTTGTCCAGAAACTACTAAAAAGCCGTCAGTGATCTCTGGGTGACATGTTCCTTCATCACCATGAACACTGTAGTTCATTTTGACTCCATGCATCCATACACTGTCCTGCTGCCCCGAATGCTCACCAGAGCACCGAATGTGCTTGGGCCTGAGAGCCACAGGTTCTGGTACGTTTTGAGACATGGACACATTGTTGGTTTTGATCGTTTCATTCAAATTTAAACCAAAAATGTCATTCTGCTCCATTATAGCGCAGTGGAAGGAGGTCGATGTCTCAAAACCAGAGCAATAATCACCATTTGTACACGTTGCTTTGAGCCTTACTTCTTCTAACGCTTTTTGTTTGTGTGAATCCAAGAAGTGTCGCTGTGACAATATGAACTTATTTGCAGATCTCGTGGCGATTATGAGTCGGGTCGGGTCACCACCACCACCACCACCACCACCACCACATTGTGTTTTTATATCTGTTAAATCAACATTAAAAAAAAGCTCATCATGAAAATAAGACACGGTCAAATAAAACACAACAATCTGCAAGGCTGGACAGCAGAACATCAATGATCAACGCTCATTTACCAATCGGTGAATCCAGACGCCTGTGATGAACAGAGGGAGTTGTGGGTAATAGTGAGGTGGACTTTAATTGTGACATGTCTCACAGTGGCTGTATTTGATCTCTTAGAGAAAAATCGCTTTTCATGGCACAATAACTCTCCATAAATCTGCGCTGAGTTTACTGTGAAAGGAACATATTGACATCTGTATTAGTAGTACAACAAGTATGCGTGGGCAGCTTATGTAGTATCTTACTGGTACGTGAAATACTTCAACAATATGTGAAATAAACATATAAATTCTAAGGTCCACTGCCGTTCAACCTAATGTACATTATGTTAATATACAAAAATATATGACAAGTATATTTAGGAAAGGAAAAAAAAAAGACTTCCGTCTGTAAAAAGGGATAAATACTATAAACACAATAAATCCATCTTAAGTACAAGGCGACCACATTACTGGCTTTGTCATGTGACGACATCATTGGTTTTGTTTCGACGTACATAAATGGGCCTGAGGCGTTCACAACAGTCATGTTGATACCAACAATAAAAAGCTTCTAGAGTTATAGTATAGTTATAGAATATCAGACATCCTCCAGGTTTGATCAGAAGTACATGTGTCGTGTTGCCAGCAGAAAGCAAAGTCAGCATATAGTACATGTAGAGCATGCTTGAAGGAACAGTCCGATTAAGTAGGAATCTGATTTTCACACTAGATCGCCCGGTGAAAGGGTCTGATGTTATACACATTTTATTAAGAAGAAAAAAGAATCCCAAGGATCCATCTTAAAGCCGCCTGCTGTGAGTTTAACTTTATACATGACAGTCTTGGCTCCCTCTGGTGGCGGCATCCTTTAGTGCAGTCAGTACAAAATACACACGCTTATCCGTCCGGATGGACCACCAGGACCAGGGTGCTGGAGTCTGTGGGTTTAGAGGAGGGGTTTTTTTTGGGGCTCTTGGGAGGAAGAGCTTGTTTATATATATTTTTTTTGGATCGACACTCATATTTATGCAACGATGGGGTTTGGAGGTTGATCCCCAGTCCAGGCTCTTCGCTCCGCAGCGAGCGTCTTCCTCCTCCTCCTCCTCCTCACTTCTTATGTGACCCGATCATGACCTTTGAGACGAAGTTGACGATGGCACTCGCCGGCTGCTCGGGGTCGTGTTCGGCAAACAGGTGGCAGATGTTTTCAGTCTCACTCTGAGATTTCCTGGCTACGAATCCAAAGATCCTGGAAGAAAGGGACGGAGACAGACGGGAACGCTCGTTCAAGAGCTCAGCAAGAGATAGCAGGTAGAAGCTCAGCGTCTTTAAAGCAACACTTCTTCGAGGATCACTCTTTGCGGGCTTTAGATGTCACCGTAAAAAAGGCTTGTAGTTTCTGTTTCTCAGACGATTCCTGCAACTAAATGTACTTTTCCATCGTCTATTATGTCTGTTATATCCACCTCTTACGTCTCTGCTGACCATTCTCAATAATCTGTGCCATGAAAACACTGCAGCACAGACATTGACATGAATTCAAGCTGACCCCAGCCTTACTGCAGATCTCTTTACAGCCAACAGGGTGTTTAATATTACATTAATATTATATTATATATATATGCTTCATATTTAAAGACAGATCTTGGATGGAGAATCATTTCGATTACAATGAAGGTGGCGACACATACAATACATGAAGCTCTTACTTTGCAGTAGAAGCGCTGCCCCTCGTCCATCTGTTTGGGACAGAATAACACACATTACCACACTGTTATTAAAGATTTATATATATATATATATATACATCGCATATAGATATCAATATTACATCAAATATAAAAGACCTGTCAAATAATAAAATACACTATTCCAATTTGAGTGTGTTTTTGCAACCATCTTATATAATATGTATGAAACAATATGTATTATGATTCCCTAGTAGACCTTTTGTGCTATTTTGCCACTAATAAAGCCCTCCATATCTGATCTGATGTCTCAATATAAATCTCCTTTATTGTTCTGAAGGGACAACAGTGGGTTTTCCCAAATTGTGCATGAAGGAAAAAAAAAAAAATCAATGCTGCCCAATGATGAACGGAGAAACGGTGATTGTCTTTACCGGTCGATTGCATTTTAAGAGGGCTGTGCAGCCGAGGAGGAGACGTGCTTTTTATTTAACTGTCAATATGAATAACTACGATGCGATACTCACTTCCTGCCCTGTGGGTCCAGAGAACAGAAGATGACGGTGTTGACCGCGTAGTGTCTCCTGAAAAACAACCTGCAGGAAGAACAAACGGGAGACGGTCTGTGTGTGAGCGATGGATTCCCCCCCCCCCCCCCCCCCCCCTCGTATCTCTGCCGGGACTCTAATTGTCTGCACACTCACTTCCTCTGGTTGTCAGTGAGCGTGATGCCCTGCGCCGACACCTTGAAGTGGACGGCGGTGGACGCCGGAGGGGGGTCCATGGACAGGGTCAGCGTGGTGGCCTTCTGAACCGCCTGGTGTCCCGTCAGAGACTCCAGCTCCACGGAGCCCAGGTACCACACGTTACACGCTACACACAGCACCACACAGGAACGCACAAAGTCAAAGAGCAGTCCACCGCAAAATGAAATTTAAAATCAGCATCGACCAGTTGTATTCCCTGAAACAGAGCTACGGCGCTTCGCGTACTTATGTTCCAACTGATGCAGGGTGTGTGTCGATAACACGTGAATGTCCTGCACACACAAGTCAAAAAGAAGCGCACAGGTGTGTGATGTGTGTGAACGCGTGTTGGTGTCTGACCCGTACCTGCTCCCTGTTTGAGGAGCTCAGCCGCGGAGTTTGTTGCCGTCTGTGCAGACGAGTCGTTTAGCTCCACCACCGGGTCTGTGAGCAACGACACGCAGTTCACTGACCGAGAAACACGTCATTTCATCCATGCATGCAAACGAGGCATTTTGTACCAGGCGTGCACACACACACACACACACACACACACACACACACACACACAAAGTTTTATTCTGCCGTTGAAGTGTAGTATTCAATGTGAGCTTTGTCTCTTTTCTGGTTAATCCTAGTGAGAAAGTTGTGTATTTATGCGTGATAATAGGTCTTTCTCTAGAAAAGGAGTGAGCTCTCGTTGCTTACCTTTGTCGGGCAGGATGAGTTTGCAGGGCAGAGCCAGAGGGGTGATGGAGTGCTGACACACCAGAGCTGTGAGGCTTCCTGGCAGGACAAATACAAAATAAACATTTCACTATCCAGACGCACCATGCATAACGCTGGAACGAGGAAGCCAGCTGCGCCTCATCACGCCGCCCAGTAGAGGGCGACACTATGTCAGCTCAGTGTGTGACTCCACCAATAGCACAACAATTCTGGAGCTCTTGTACTGTACTTTTAACAGTTAGTATTACTGCTTGATGCAATTTTCTGCTTTTCTTCCGCTCCAGTTCAGAGGGAAATATTGTTCTGATTCCTCTTCATCTCCTGTTGGTTTTACAAGTCAGTAACTTCCTGATAACTACCGATAAAACACCATTTATCTGACGTGCAGATAAACATTTCATAAACACGATTGCAGATGAAACCACCGCATTATAACTCTGATACAGAGAGCGATAAACCCCGTGTTCAACACTCTTTGATTAACCGTATCAGAGTTGTTTCATTCTTCATAAGGTGATAAATGATTCTTCTTCTTTGTCGTGGTAAAGATCCAGTATTCTCACCAAAGTAGGGCTCATTGGGGCAGCCCTTAAGACGGACTCCTTTCTGCGTGCACTCTATCAGGAAGTGTCTCACCAGCTCATTGGACAGGTCTCCCACTGCAGAAACAAACAGAAGAGTGTCTGCATATGTTACTGTATTTTGGTACATGTGCAGAGATGTGTTGTTGCTGACTAGTAGATGGAACCTTTAGGACATTTTAAACAATATGATACGAATAGAAAAAAGCGTTAAATCCTTTCATATCAGTGGCTCAGAAAATCTATTTCAGAGAAAAAAGAACTTCAAAAATGAAATGCAGTAAATCACTTTGTACAACGTCACTGACAACAATGTCAAGGTGTGATGCGTTCTTTTGTGTTGGACTTGAAGGTGTTATATATATATATATATATATATATTTATATATATATATATATATATATATATATATATATATATTTATATATATATATATATATATATATATATATATTTATATATATATATATATATATATATATATATATATATATTCTCCCAATAAGAGACAAACATAGTTGCAGGAAGCCTACCTTTCTTACTCTGTTGTAACACGGACGGAGGGGGCGTGGCCACCTTCATAGCCAACCCGTACGCTCCGCGGAATGAATGGCTGTCTCTGACAATGAACGAGCCCGGCTCTTTGTCCTTCAGCACCGTGATGGCTGCTCAGTAGGTCAACAGGAAGAGGGAGACGGAGATAAGCTAAAGTTAGAATCATCACGTTCATGCTGCACACGCAGCGTATTATTATCATCTGCATGGAAGCGTCCGCTTGGCTCCGCCTGTCCCTGTCCAACACCAATATTTACCTTGGTCTCTGGAAATGTCGGGCTTGTACCAGAACTTGGACGTGTCCTGAACAAACTTCACAGTGTCCTGCTTACTGCCAAAGTCTGCAAGACACAGATTAAGACTCTACGTTAGGTTGAGACTGGCTGTGGCCCAAATATTACACATTTATTGCAATATTTGTTCTCAAAATATAGCATTATGGCTTTTTCTCATCTGACTATTTATTTGTAAAATTGACTTCATTCTCGTAATATGACTTTTTCTTTAAATTCCAACTTTATTCTCAAAATTTCAGATTTACATCCTCAAACCGTAACCGAGACGATGTTTCTAAAAAGGACAAGCTGCTGTTAAGTCTCCCAAATAATCCAAAACTATCGTTTATTGTGGGCTTTTGTTTATTTGACTTTAGCATAAAAGTATTTCTGGACTGAATTATGTTCATAGTAACGACACGTATATCATATAATAGTATCTGCTTATTTTAGCCAGGACTAGAGAGTTCTGTTTCCTTTTTAAATAAAGGTTTAAACAAACAACTAATGAAATAAAGACTCTTGAGATTGATCCGGTTTTCTTGAGGGACTGCAGAATGATGTTTTCTGTCATTTAGTTTAGCCGGTTCTAAGAGAGAGAGGGAATGAAATAAACCAGTTAACCCCAGAGACAGAGAGACAATACTCTGTGACGGTATACCTGGTCCAGGCGACGGGGCCCCACTGAGGCCCCTGAGGGGGTCGGGGGTCACGGAGGATGAGAAAGGGATGCTGAGACTGCTGCCGCTGTGAGGGCTGGAAAACCCGCTTAGAGACGGGGAGCGGGAGCCAAGCTCCCCCCCCTCACCCCCTCTCCTCTTCTCAGGCAGCAGTGGAGGGAGGCCCCCGTCCCCCCCGAGGTTCAGACTCCCGAGGCCCTCCATGGCCTCCAGCAGGCTGTGCTCCAGGCCGCCGTTCCCCAACAACAACGAGGACAAGTCGGCGCTGTCCGTCTCCCTGCGGACCCCCGAACCTCCGCCCAGGCCTCTCAGAGCCCCCCGGGGAGAGCTGTGGGCATTGGGAGTGCTGAGGGAGAGGGGAGGTGAGGGCTGGAGGGAATACGGGGAGTTCAGGGAGTTTGGAGTTCGGTCATGCCACACAGGAGGAGGAGTGGAGCTGCAGAAGAGAAGAAGGGGAGGGCGCCATTAGCCAGCCGTTACACGGCACGCCGCCGTACAAACACCAGAAACGGACCGGATGCGCGTACCTGTCTGTGTGTGCGAGGGGGGCCGATGTCTGATGACATGGAGCACATGGAGCCGAAGATCCTCTGACAGGAAGCGGGAGTGACCGGCACGTCGGACCTGAACAGCTCTCCCTCTGCGGAGCCGCCGGCGGCGTGGTTCATGCTGTCCAGGAAACTCCGGGAATCTGAGGAAAAGACGAGAAAAGAACCATCAGAACTCTTTTCACTAACATCAAATACTAACCCGACGTACTGGATGGGACTTCATAAAGACCACTACCACTAACTACCACTAACTGGTACTCATACTTGCTGTCGTTGGGACCGGACATTCGTTTGGATCATAAAACCATCAACGTGGTCAAAGACAACACAGAGTTATTTCTTGTTTCCTTTGTTCCACCGCTGGACGCACTGCTAAGAGAATATATGTGATCTTTGGAAAGAGCTAGGCTAGCTAGTTTCCAGTTACACCTTCACTCTTTATGCTAAGCTAGGTCGCTGCTACTGCTACCATAAGTGAAGCACAGACCTTGTACAAAGTCCACCGGCAGTCCTCTGCTTCATGATCATTATGACGGTGAAGCAGAGATTGACAGCGTACAATATGCAGAGGTGTGTGTGTGTGTGTGTGTGTGTGTGTGTGTGTGTGTGTGTGGGGTGGGGGGGGTGTAAGGGGGGGGAGCACTCCAAACAGCCCAACATGACATTCTGACATTCTGACAACACAGTGTGTCATTCAGCAAACACGAGGGCAGGCCTCCCCAGGCCACAGACGGGCCTGTGAAGTGCGATGAGTCACCGTGTAAAGAGTCGATCATTATAAAGAGCTCCTTGTTCGGCCGGCTCCCCCCCCCCCCCACACCCCCTCTCTTCCGCTCCTTCCCTCCATTCAAGCGCTCTGAGACTCTGAGATGGAGGGATCTGGACTCAGCTTTGTCTGTGATCATATTGGACGAGCAGCATCGTCTTCGAGTGGATTATATAATCACACGTGGGCTGTTAATGAATTTAAAGAATCTTTCACACACACACACACACACACACACACACACACACACACACACACACACCAACAGTTTAAGTGTCCCAAAAGCTCCATGTTCACTGTGTGTCAATTGAATTTTGATTCATTGTTATGGACTTTGAACCACCTATGATGAGAGTGAAAAGCACCGTCAGCTCATATTCCTTACTTTTTGCCGTTGCTACTTTTATTGAAGTAAAGGATCTGAATAGCTCCTCCACCACTGAGTCATTCTTTATGGTTCAACACTACGTGCTGCATATCAGATATCACAAGTCTGACTACTTAGGCTTACATGTTAATGCGTTAATAACACTTTTTTATGCAGTAATATATCTTGCTTTCATGCTTTTGAATCTGAATTTAGATTGCAGTACTTTTACTTAAGTTAAGGATCTTTATATATATATTGGGCAGTACTTGTATATGTAACCAGTGTCAGTTAGTAGACATGTTTTGATGGTTTGGTGCCGTTGGATTCTCCCAGTGGAGCATCTGATACACCACACACAAGCAGTCGACACTCAACTTGCTCTCTTTGGGGTCAGAGGTCCAGAGCACTGACCGGCCTCCGATTGGACCCAAACCTCTCATCGCCGACACGCTGACTCGTCCTTGTGTGCAGCTCAGAAAATAAGATAATCCATGAAGAAAACAAACACAAAATGAGGGGAATGCTCCGGGGAGTCCTCAAACATTCCCACAGTCCCTGTCAGTCTCTCTCTCGGGACGTTTCTCAGAAAGCGTCCGAGCTTTGTCTCTCTCCGTTCCCACGGCTGACTGTCCTCACTGTGGTTTGTCACATCTGCTCATCCAGTTAATTACAGAAGAGCCCAATCTGTGGCAACGCTGGCTGCCCTCACCCTGACGCCTGACCTCAGACCAGACTCGAGCTCTGTGAGGCTCCGCTGGTCGTCATCACACCCGAATACACCTTTCACCTCCTGCACCCACGCCGCACAGTATCCATAGCTACTCACTGTCAATAGTGAGAAACCTGGGGAGGGAGAGGGAGAGAGAGAGAGAGAGAGAGAGAGACAGAGAGAGAGAGAGAGAGACAGACAGAGAGAGAGAGAGAGAGAGAGAGAGGCAGAGAGAGAGAGAGAGAGACAGAGAGAGAGAGAGACAGAGAGAGAGACAGAGAGAGAGAGAGAGACAGAGAGAGAGAGAGAGAGAGGCAGAGAGAGAGAGACAGAGACCGAGAGAGAGAGACAGAGAGAGAGGCAGAGAGAGAGAGAGTGACAGAGAGAGAGGCAGAGAGAGAGAGAGAGAGAGAGACAGAGAGAGACAGAGACCGAGAGAGAGAGACAGAGAGAGGCAGAGAGAGAGACAGAGAGAGAGAGAGACCGAGAGAGAGAGACAGAGAGAGAGAGAGAGAGAGAGAGAGAGAGACAGAGAGAGACCGAGAGAGAGAGACAGAGAGAGGCAGAGAGAGAGACAGAGAGAGAGAGAGAGAGACAGAGAGAGACAGAGACCGAGAGAGAGAGACAGAGAGAGGCAGAGAGAGAGACAGAGAGAGAGAGAGAGAGACCGAGAGAGAGAGAGAGAGACACAGAGAGAGAGGCAGAGACAGAGAGAGAGAGAGAGAGAGAGAGAGAGAGAGAGAGAGAGAGAGAGAGAGAGAGACAGAGAGAGCGAGACAGAGAGAGAGAGAGAGAGAGACACAGAGAGAAAGAGAGAGAGCAGCCCCCAGTGAGCCGGTGTCAAACAGACGGGGCAACAGAAGCAATGCTCTAAATACTCAAAATACTTTTTTGAATGACATCTTCTCAGAATTTGCGAAAACATATTTTGGACTCCCTTCCCTTACAAAATAAGAGCATTCTCTCTCTAGAGCCTGGTTAAAACCAGAAAGAGGTCAGGGTATTAAACCTCAGCAGGTCCCTCAGATGAAATATGCCCGGACCGGAAGATGGTGTCGAATATAATCTCCTTTAATAAATGAGACATATGTCCAGGGGACACACGTAGATAACCAGGAGGACATCATTTGTTGGTACCTCCAAAAGGACTCACACTTCCTGTTTTCTCATCTTGCAACGTGGCTGGTGTTGGGGAAAGGTCATTGTTCGTGTTAGAATAAGAGCTTCATTAGCGTTAGTGGAGCTCCGTCGTCATGCTGACGGGATAGGGAGCGATGGTGGTAATAAGAGACTAATGTCTGCTGCAGACAGGAAACGAACGGCGGTTTCTGGTGTTTGCTAAATAAACCAGTAATACAAATACAGTTTGTGACTTATATCTCAAATTGAGCAATTTTTGACTTTTTTTTTATAGGTAAAGCACTTCATTTCAGATGTCTGGTTTGTTCAACGTCGTCACAAAGCGAGTGTGTTTTTTACTATCGTTGCTGAATGTATTGCTTTGGCACGGTGTTGTACTCCGCTCTGGGCTTCAACTCTTTTTTTTTGTTGAAGTTTTCGTTTTTTCAGCGGTGTTTTTCTGTCCATTGTTTTCTCCTCACTTGCGCAGCTCCGAGTGAGTACAAAAGCCTCTTCAGTCCGGGTCGAACCGTGCTAAACCAATTCCAGATGGCACCGACCCATGTGGGCACGCCTGGCAACCTCCACCAGCCGATAGCCCCCGCCCATAACCCATAACACACACACACACACACACACACTTTCCTGATGGTGGAGAGAAACGGGTTGCGTGGCTCAGACTGAAACTGTGCGCATACCTTCATGCTGTGTACGGAGATAATCCTATTAATCAATCACACCACAGTGAGGTCATCTGGAGATGATGTTTCTCTTCATATTTCCCATCTCAGACCACGCAGGTGGCCGCATAAACAGAATGGTATGAAAGACGAGGCACAGAAAAACAAGAGGAGAGGAGAAACATGCAGCCGTCGCACGTCCGGTGAAGCTGAAGAGCTCCTGTGTCGTGTTGTGTGACAAAGAAGCGCTTCTCTCTCTTTATTTCTCCCTCTCACGCAGCCAAACATGTACTCTCTGAGCAGCATCTCATTAGACGGGAGGGAGAGCCTACACACATGCATAAACACAGTGATGCATGTGGAGTTATGCAGAACAACAGTGGGCTCGCAGACTCCCTGCTGACCACAGGAATGTGAGTGCAAGCACTTCGTATGCACACACACACACACACACACACACACACACACACACACACACACACACACACACAGACTGAGGCTGACAGTTCCGGAGGTCTACGGCGTGTTACAGCTGTTCACAGCGATCACAGGCTTCGGCTTCTCAGGGGCACGAAGGGAAAAAGGGAGCGAAAGAGCAACTCTGAGAGGAAGTAGGAACACAATGAGGAGGAAGACACCTGCTGTGGTCCGTAGGCCCACTGAAAGTCCATATAATAAAGAGGTTCTTATTGATAATCCACATTAAATTAAAATGATGGATACAAACCTCTGTGAGGCAGATCAATCACGATCAAAATTCAGCATCTTATTAGCAGATATGGGAATAAAAACAACACAATTTTCAGGATCAGGGATACAAGCTTTAGTAGCAATTGTTTCACGACTGTAGAGAATATTTTCAGGCATGAAAAGAAGGAGGAGTTGTCAAAACTCAATTCACCTTTTTGCAAGTTTCACCAGTTGTGAAAAGCCGGCGCAGCGTAATGAATTCTGTCACAACTTCACCCACTTCTTGCATGCAGGTTGAATGCTTTTTTTTATGTCATAAATGTTGCTGCAGTATTGACCTCTAAAGCTGGTGCCGACACATGAAATGGCAGGAAATCCTATAATTAATATGTGATCAACGAAATCCTCAGCCAGTGTCTTTAATTAAACCTGCATTCGCTGATTCATTCCTGGCCAGATGAACGCCGCTAACACCCCATAAACACCCAACATGGCATCGCGTTGTGATCGTCACGGCCGTGCAGCAGACAGAGAGCAACACAATCATCCCTCTGCTCTCATGTTGGTGTCCACCTGATGGACAGAAGTCCATCGGTCACTCTCCTTTTAGCTCTGATTTGGTCTCCACCAATAACAAATATCAGACTCTCCACTTTCTTCACCAGCTGGTCGCTAACTGTGTCTGTCTGCTGTTCACTGTGGGTCTGATGAGCGACTGAGTTACACTGTAAATGACTGTACGATTAAAAAACGGATGCTCTAAAAGAGGCTTAAAGCTCAGTAGAGCTGCAGAGATTCATTATCTGGTCCTTTAATAAATGCTGTAGGAGAGCTTTAATTAAGAACCATTGAGGGATTTCTGCCTGTGCAGCTCTGTCCTTGGTATCACTTGGTGCTGCATCAGAATGCGATCAGTTGTCCTCCCTCCTTCAGTACAAATCAATCAGACCCTGCTGTGTCCTCCCTCCTCCTCCTCCTCCTCCTCCTCCTATACAGAAAGAGAGAATTTTTCCTATAAAAGTGGACAAACTAAGCAGGCGGTCGTCTGTAAATCAGATTCCTCTGCTCTGTCTTGGCGTGTGAACGGACAGCTTTATCGACTTAGCGAAGCGGCGGAGGAGAGGCTACGGTTAGGAGCTAGCTGAGGAGGGAGTGAAGAACAACAGCGCTACCAACAAGTGGAGGGAGGGAAACGGGGGGAGGAGCAACGGCAGTGGAGGCGGCTTTGAAAGAAAGAGTTATGGGAGAGAATACCGTCGTCCCCGGAGGTGTTTATGGGAGTATTCTGGCAATAAGTTGATGACTTTATGAACTTATGAAAAATCTCTCTTGTCAGAGTTTAGGATCATATGTGGAGATATGGAGGCTCAGTTTTCCTGAAGCTCAAAATGAATATCAGTTTTTTAACTGCAAAAAAATGTCCGAGACACATGATCACGGTTTGAAGCTGAAGTGAAATTCCTCAGCTTTCGCCCATCTGGGGAAGTGATCATGCATCATAAGTAGTTCTCCTGGTGATTCCGAACATGTCCGCTGTGTCGCAGAATAACTCGTCGTTCACACGATGCTCAGCTTCACTCTGTATCACAAAGTTTGCTTCGCTAACGTGAAGGTTGTTTTAGACATGGAGGACATTAATCTGTTGTTTCAACTCTATTTCTAAAGAATAGATTTCTAAAGTGGAACCAGACAACTGTTCCTCCCCTGGCGTGGGATCACTGGTGCATAGACAATCGGATCACTGTCCGTTGTTTCACCATTGGGGGGGGGGGGTGGTAACTGCAAAACACACTTGCATGGATGCTCATTGGTTGGGGACGGTTACCGATAGTGACCAGGGAAGACAAAAGCAAAATCAAGCCTTCGTTTCCTGTACAACACACTGACAACGAGGCTCATAGGGGGCCAACATCAACGCTGATGGTTTCATTATTCTGTCGCCATTACAACATGTACTTCATAGCGATGAGTTAACAGGTGTTGACAGTTTAACATCTATGTGAAACCTCAACGTCTTCAAAGCTTTAGTTTGAATCAAGACGCCAAAATCAGCGTCGACCGGGAGCTGTCCACAGTTCTGATGCTGTCGGGTCGCACCGACTCCAGGTTCCTCAACTCCACCAGCACTGTGTTGTATGACGCTCTCTTTATCTGCACAGTGTTTTAGGATACATGGTCAATAATCCACAATAGATCATGAATAGGGGAAGCGTGCCGGACGCTAGCAGTGATCCGGTACTGCCGTAGTTTTAAGTGTCTTGTTGCCATGTTGTTGTTTACTGTATGGTGTAGATACATACCAGACAGCATTATGTCACTACATGTATCACTGATGCTCTGGTACATCTCACACACACTGAGTCAGTGACTCCACAGACCACACAGTCCTTGTTTCCTTCTTCCCACCTTGGTGTCTGCTCCCTGAACCTTCTCTCCACTGCGTCGTCAACATTTCTGCCTTTTTTCTTTTTTTTTGCCCTTAAGCCGACTGTCTCTCACACAGCAGACGTCTGTACAGCGTCTCGTAAGAACTTTCTCCCCCCCCCCCCCCCCCCCCCCCCCCAAGGAAATTATCGATTTTTCACCCAATCTCACACGTGGCAGCGAATGTCGTCAACCTGCTTTCAACGCCGGCTAAACGTTCCTGTTGTGCGGCTGAACTATGGACTAACCTGACAGTTATTTTCTGAATGGATCTGGAACAGTTTGGTCTACAACATGTTATAAGATGGGGAGAAATGCTGTACACAGTGTACACATTCAGTGTTCATCGATTCATGCTGAATTGTATGCTTGCCTGACTGAAGAACTCCTAGTTTACATTTACAGTTAATCCGAATAAATCACCTGAAAATGTATTGAACACATTGTTGCTATTTATCACCAATTGACAAGGTTATATCCAAAAGCTGTTGTGTGAATTAGAGGTAAGTGTCGTCTAATTCGACTAATTGTTTCCGCTCTAGTTGTGTTTGCTCTCTGCAAAACCACATGACTTCTGGAGGGCCGTAAAGACGCAGACATTTCACTTAATAGAGAAGTGGCATCGAGCACACCGGCATTCCAGTTTCAACACGCGTGGAAAATATGTGCTCGACTTCCAATGTTCTCTTTGTGCTCGAGATGACCGCGAACATTTTGGAACCATTTGACTTAATCGTGTATGATAACATCTGGGGAGATGTGGGAAGCAATGAGCACCCCGACAAAAAGAAGAAAAGAAACAGCTGAATCTCTAAAGGCTTCTGCAGAAGAAGGAAAAAAAGGGGGAAGAAAAAAAAGTCTCCATCGGTTAACCGCCAATACATCGGTCTTCCATGGCCGCACGCTGGAGTCCAAAATAGCCTTTAAGAGGATGAGATCATGAGCGATGCAGTGGAACAAACCAGCTCATCGGCCCACCGAGTGTGAGATGTCAGAGGGGCTGCATACGTACAGCTGTCCAGAGCCACAACGACCAAAAACAAGCATTTTCATGCACAAAGAGACAAAGAGACAAAGAGACAAAGAGACAAAGTGTCTTGAAAAGAGAAAAGTTATCTGACACAACAAAAAAAAAGAAGAAATTCCAGAAGCTGTCTGCAAATACCAGCGGCCTGGAGGAGAGATGTGAAGTGTGTACCCTCCTTAAAGTTCCCAGGAGAGACAGAGATAACGCTGCGTAGAGAGCAGAGAGAGAACGAGCAGAAAACAGGATCCTGCTGAGAGAAGGAGAAACAGTATCGAACGCAAGGAGGAAAGGAAAAGGTGTTAAGAGTTCACACGCTGGCCTGGAGAGATCGGGGGGGTTCTTTACACACAAAGCTCTGTGACACACGTGTGCGTGTTCGTACGTACCGAGAGACGCGGTCATGGCGTGACGCTCTCTGAAGCCTCCCGTTATTTGCCGGTTTCCTGTTTTTAGGATCCTTCACCTTCCTGTTCCAAAGTCTCTATCTCTGGTCTGGTGTGTTCTTGCCTCCCAGTGTGAATGAAACTCTCCCTGTTACCACAATCTCCTCCTCTCCTCTTTCTCCTGAAAGCAATCTGAGCCTCGACTCGGAGAAGTTTTTGTTCTCAGCGGCTGGATCGTTTCGCCGCTATGCCCGAATCCTTTGCGTTCCCCCCAGATGGAAAAAAAAATAATTAAAAAATAAGCTCCCCGTTCGTTCCTGGCTTGTTGTGACACAGCTTCACTTCTGGGTTTGTATGGAGGGAGGGACAAGAGGTAGAGAGCTGCTCCCCCCCCCCCCCCTCCCCTCCACGCATGTCTACATACCCTCCCTCCTCTTCCTCTCGCTGACCACTGAGCATTGTTCCTGCTGGGCCACTGCAAGCACTTTCCCCCAATCAGAATGGACTCCAGTGGTCAGAGGTCATATGTGGCCTTTTATGGACCAGAGAGGAGGGAGGAGGTGGTGGTGGTGGTGGTGGTGGTCGGGTAGGGAGGGAGGGAGGGAGGGAGGGGGGGGGGGGGGTGTCTCTATGGCCTCTCTGTCAAGGCATGTGTGTCCACTCCCACCATCTGCTCGCCACAAACACAGAGACAAAGGCATGCAGACACACACTGACCATGTCTCCTGCCATGTGTCTAATCTTAGCGCGTCATAAATTACACCATGCAGCTCTTGATTGATTTGCGTCGAGTTTACTGGTGTGTCAGCGGGGACATGAGCTCTGAGACAAAACCTCCAAGAGCATCAGAAAGGGACAAGGGCCTAAGAGTACGTCGTCGTCTTCTGTCCGTCCCTGTATTAAAGGAATAGTTTTGACATTTTGGGTAAGTTTAATCACGTTCATATCGAGGGGTTTTTGAAGAAGGACATTACCACTATTTGTCTCTTCAGCAGTGAAGCAGGAAATAGGAGCCGGTTAAGATGCATCGTGTCTCTCGTTCGTCACTGACAACGCACCCAGTCATCTGAAGGAGGAGGAGAGGTTTCCCCTGTCCTCTCTGCCCCACTCCCCAGTACTTTCTCCTGACCTTTGACCCCCGAGGTTCAGACAGTCAAGTGTTTGTCTGAACCAACCATCTGCCTTCGCTAAAGCTCACCTCGGCTCATCGCGGCATCCGCATTCCTCTGGCCGAAAAAACCTCCGCTGCTCTGAGAGCTTCTGCGTTTATCTCTGTTTATTTTGATTTCGGGCCACAAAGTACACAAAGGAAATGATATTATGTAACATTTGACTAGGAAATGAAAGCATACGAGCACAGAGGCAGCGGCAGAGGTCGTCTTCGGGTCAATGCTGTTGTGATTTCTTTGATGGAATACTTTAAAAACCCAATAGATGAAGTCAGAGCTACAATAACTTCAAGACAAAGGCAGGCTGGTTTCTCAAATGACACGTGTGTGTCACCCGTCAGCCACATTCCTGTGTTTAAGTAATCCCTGTCAGGACTGATCTGGTGATTTTGCAGGTCAAAAGCCACCTAGTGGTCTAAAAATGTAGTTAGAACCTATTTTACATTGAAATGTAGATCCTGAAATGTAGATCGTACTGTCTGTGCGATACCCTCACAGCACGCACACAACACCTCAGGATCCCAGAAGGCCCGGTGCGACCGGCCCGGTGTGATCACACAGTGGGAGAACAGCTGAAGGGCTCGGCGTGGCCGGCTGACAAGCTCCGCTGCTGTTTTGGAGCTACCTGCTGCGGCCCACATTACAGAAGCCTCGGGTCAAACTGTGATCACGGTAATGACTGACATTAAGGACGAATCATTCAAACGGGGGAATCTGAATTGTTTTCCAGACAATCGTCTGCCTTTAACGTGGGAAACAGGAAACGCTCGTCCGACCCCCCCCCCCCCCTCAGACTGTTGGTGAGCTCCAGATACTCTGCGTCCTTTGTTACTTCTGCTGTCCATCCAGAGGAGAGAAAGACTCCGGTGTGTTTGTTCTGTACACACGGAGTAATGACTCTTTCATCAGCTGACAAAGGTGTTTACAATAAACAGGCGGATCTGCCTTAAGAGAACGGACCGACCCGTCAAATGTCATCATGAGTAGTTCTTTGCTTTTGTTATCAGTACATGGACATGGTCACAATATTTGATGTGATCTGATGATAAACAGATTTGATATATATATGCATTTACTTCCCTTTTCATGAGTCAATGCCGCCATACGACCATTTATAAAGGTGTTTATAAAATAGTGGTTCTACCTTTAACAAATGTTGGGAATACTCATAGTGTTGCCAAAATATTGCTAAATACATAGACGTACACATATTTAGAAAGACTTTGTGCATTTTCAGCCGTTTGTTTTTGTTGGTTTTGGACTATTAAAGTAGAGAAACTTGCTATTTGATGTCATTTCCTGCTTCGTTATTTCCAGTTATGTTCAGCTCCTCCAAACCTTTAGCTGAGGTGAAGGCAGGCAGTCGATTCGGGATGCAAAGACGGACACCCTGATATGTTCATCCTTCAGATTTACCATCTTTTCCATATTTCACAACAGAATGAGTCCACGGGCACCCAAACAGAAACGGATGAAATGATTTTTGTCAGAGACTTCGGTCGTGTTCCCACAGCAGCACCCTAACTATTGTCACGTCACATGTTGTCTTTTCTCCCTCTGCGGTAAAGCTCAACAGCTCAACAGCTCAACAGCACACGACACTCGGATCAGATATGAGACTCAGCCGCTGAGAGACGCTGGTGTTTTCTGACACCACAGTAAATGTCTTCTGCAGCTGTGTGGTACACGTCTCCTCGGGCAGGATGTCCCAGCAACAAAAGACCCTCCCCCCTCCTCCCGTCCCCTCCCAGAACAGGAAGTGAGTGGACATCCTGCCTGCGGTGGTCTCTTCCTCTGTTACCGTCAACTATTATTAGAGGACGTCCAGAATCAGCTGTCCCCTTCGTGGACATCCCAATCCATTTGATCAACTCATCCGACCACTTTTTACCTTAAACCTAAAAAATAATAAACACACCATCTGTCTGCCTCCAGACCCAACTTACCACAAACAGAGCCATGCCCACATATCCAGCCAATGGCAACAAAGGACAGGCCAGGTGTGTGTGTGTGTGTGTGTGTGTGTGTGTGTGTGTGTGTGTGTGTGTGTATATTTGGTAAATTATGCCAAGAGGACATTCCAGCCGGCCCTTGAACCCTGTCCGGCAGCAATCAGGAGCTCAAGCGTTTAAACTCTAATGGTCTCGCCAGTCACACACACACACACACACACACACACACATATACATGTACAGTGTATGGTCACACACACACTCTCTCTCTGGGAAGTGTACCTTGTGTCCAGCTGTGTTGGTCCCACTGCCCTCCAGTCCTGAGCTGGGAAAACTCTGAGAAATGTTTCACTGGGAAGAGAAGGCAAACGCCGATAAGACTCCAAACTGCGGACGCGCCCGCATGGAGACGCATCAAGTGTCCATTCTGACCGCGTCTCTTACCGTAGGGCGTCGGAGGAGACACCGGGAAGGCCGGAGTAGCAGGGACAATGTCAGGGCTGTCTGTCTGTCCCCGATAGTCCACGCTGTTGGTTTTGTAGAGATGTCCATGCTTTAAAAAAAGAACAGGATGAAAGAGAGTAAAAAAAAAAAATCAGGGGAAAAGTCAATAACATGTTTTTGTGAGTCTTTAAAGGGTAACAAGCCCCCACACACACACAGACACACACACACACACACACACACACACACACACACACACAGACACACAGAGACACACACATCAGCAGACATCAGTCTTGTGATCTGTGTGGCTACAGCGGTGTTTTGGTGTAAACAGTTTGGCCATTCATGCCACCCAGCCGTATCTCCAGTGAGTGCAGGAGCAGAACCATAAAGAAGAAGAAGAGGGAGGAAAGAAACATCTACAGATGCAGATAAAGTTACATAGTCATAATCTATATAATCTATACAGACATTTGAACTGATTTTAAAATGATGAATCTGTGTTATCTTTGTTCTTTCATGGGATTCAGTAACACATGAATTCACAGTCTTTGACATTCAACACCGACGTCAAACAAGCTGAGAAAGTAAATAAATCCACGTAAAGTTAACCAGCAGTTTGAGAGGCAATAACATCATTCATTGCTAAGTTACAAGCTAAATATTCTTGTTAGAAGATAACCAAGAAGAACATGTGGTATCTTTCACATTTGCACATAAAACTACACATCTCAAATGAGGATTAGTTGTAATAGTTTACAAGTTAATCATGTATGTAAGTTAGCAGGTCTAGTGTACATTTTAAGAGCTTGTTTTCTGTCTAAACAGCCGTCTTGCTGAAAACAGTAGACTTGTGTCAAAGTGTCTGTCAGCTGAGGCGAGCTGGGAGATTGGGATCACCTGAGACGGGGAGAAGGGGGGAGTGCGGACGGGCGAGCCTCTGAAGCTCTGAGCACCACCCGGCCTCCATCCTGGAGAATGGAGACCAGCGTAGTCCGTCACGTCGCTGACCTGCATCTGCTGCTTCCAACCTGAGATAAGGAGAGGAGGGGGGGGGGGCAGATAAGAAGAGCCAGACAGACAGACAGATTAGAATCCGAAATATAATCAGCCAAAGAATCAACCACAATCATGGGTTCTTCCATGAAATGAAATGTCCACAAACAGTTCGGTCGAACACAAACACGGCAACAACCAGCACTGACACATTGTTGGTGAAATGGCAATTAAAGGTGATGACAGCGGTTCACGCGTTGCCGTGTTTGTCCCTGACAAAAGCGTCTCGACGGCACCGGGCGGCTCCTGTCATCGGGTCAGACGCTGTGCGACCCAACAAGACTTCACTGTGACCAGATGGCGGAACATCGTGGTGTGAGTGGATCGTCAGGGAAGGAAGAAATACTTCAGTTCCTTTAGCTTGACAGCCAGAAGGGGGGGGGGGGGGGGGGATGATGCAAACACACTGGAGAGAGAAGTGTTGTGTCAAAACTTCAAAAGCATTCCTGATCACTTACAAAACTCCTGCCTCAAAACACGGCTGTGAAAACCACACATTACAAACTGCTGCAGTAACTCAGCAGTGAAATATTAGCGGTGCTGCTTCAATCGAGCCCTCGGGAGATTCTCAAACTCGCCTACCCACACACATACAGAAACACATGCTCCGTTTCCTGTGCTCAAATTCCACGATCGGGAGAAGAGCCACGAGACCTCTCGTCGCCCTGACGCTGCACAATAAACACGCGGTCAGAGGTCAGAGGTCAGCAGTAATGTAACCCCGCGGGGCAGAGATTCAGGAGCCGTCAGGGATTGCTCTCGACTGTCGGGAGCTCCCATAAGAACCCGCCGGGACCGCTCGGGGGTTAGCTTTGATGCGCCAGCTGCTCCGCATGCACAGAGCCGGGAAGCGACGACATCGCCCCCCCGCACACCTATGACCCACCGTTCTCAAACAGAAAATGAATCAAGGGTGGAGGTCGCGGCAGAAATGTGGCTCTTCTTCCAGTGGATGTCAGAGGGAGTCAGTCTGACATATGTGCCGGCAGGAGGACAAGAAGCAGTGATGGAGAGCCAAAGATGGCAGACGTGCTTCAGGGAAACAGGGATCGTCACTGGGACATGTTCAGGTTCAAGATTTAAAAAAAGGTTTTGCAAGTAAGTCGCGGGTCTTGACAATGCAAATGAATGAAATCAACTAAATCAAGAACAACTGGAAGTGAAGAAGGAAGAGCTGAGCAGGTGTGTTGGAGGAAAGACAACATTGGTGTGTAACAGCAAACTGTACTCTGCAGGCTTCACAACCGAGAAGATATTTGATCGAGCACACGTGTTCAACGTGTTTGCCTCGTCTCAGATTCTGAGTAGTTGAACTGCTCTATTAAAACTGTTCTGTTATGGTTTAATCAGAAGGTCTGCAGTGGATTGATTCTGGATCTGGATCTAAAGCTTTGAGCTCCCTCACGTTACGGACTCATGACAGCTTCACCGGGGTGAGAGGTCGGATTGCTCCTCACACATGCTTCACTTATGCAACCTTCTCTTCCACCGCTGTACGTTTCCACTCAGAACGAGACGGACTGGAGGGTAAACACATTCTCCTGCTTTACGTTGCAGGAATATTCTCTAACTGTTTAAATCCAATGCTTCCACCCTTTCAGCAAACACTTGCGCGCACTAACAAACACACCTTCTGTTCTTCAACAAACCCAGATGTAGATTTCCACAATCGGGCAGCGCTTCAGTATTCCAGTGTGGGTTATGAATGTTGCCCTGTATGTGCAGGCCGCACCGAGCTCCACAATGTAACGCGTCCAACGTGCGAGCTTCATCTGCCAGCCAGCTTGTTGGCACACGTGTGTTTTCTTTAGCGTGGCATTTCAGTATTACAGTGGACTGTTTCATGTCTCTGTACCAGTAGAGCTGTGTGAAGGTACTGTTATATTGTACCACAGTAAAGGGTCACTTTACCCAAAATACGTACGTTTATAGTTATAGCTGTGTTTAGCGATGCAGAAAGCGTCGGCTGTAAGTGCTGAGGTTTGATCAGCCTCGTGAACATCCGCCGCACGTCTAGCTCAGTGAGTCCGCTCTTCAACACAGCAGGGCTTTGAGCTAAATGCTAACGTAGCGATGCTAATGCTACTGAGGCTTAGCAGGTATACAAGGTACACAAAGTGCAGCCGAGGCGCATGGGGAATGACAGCAGTTCTGCAGGTGTTTGGTCATGAACCAAAGATTGGATGACCAGATTTCATGACAAACCGCCCAAGAGTTGTTGGGAACTTTCACTCAAAACCCAAAACGTCAACCTGCTGGTGGCGCTACAGAGAAAGTCAGAGGATCACCAAAGTCAGTAGGACTCATCATCTGGGAACCATAACCGTCTGTGCAAAATTTCGTGGTAATACATGCAATAGTTGTTGGAGATTTCAGTCCGGTGGACTAACCGATCGACAGTGCCGACCCTAGAGCCGTTCTGCGAGCCGAGATGAGGATTCGGCATCGTTTGAAACTAGTATTTTCATTCTGTGCGGTGATGCTGCACTCATTGTCACTGTCTTACCTGACAGATGGGTATTTCCCTTGTGGCTGAGGCCGTTGGAGTGGAGGGAGGCGGAGTGGGACAGGGCGGTAGGAACGGGAATAAAGGTGGGGTCCAAATCAAGAATCAGCTGGTTCAGCTGCTCTATGGACTCGTCAATATCTGTGGTCAACGACGACAAATCCTCGTCTTGGCAAGACGCGGCGAGCGCGGCGCTGACGGACCGTACGTCCGGTGTGACACCTGTGTGTCGTGCGACATTGCGCTCGCCGTCCTCGTTCGCCGGCCCTCTCTGCACCGCTTCCTTGCTGCTGAGTCCTCGAGGCGGGGTGTTAGGAGCCACCAGAGGCGGCGGCCTCTGCTTCTTCAGCCGGCTCAACCTCTCTTCCCCGTCAACTTGAAGGGAGGCGTCGGCGACAGCGACGACGTCAACCATCTGCTGCTGCCGAAGCCAGGAGTGCGTGGAGTACTCGCCGTGGGCTGACCTCTGCGTTTCGGGCAGGTTCTCAGAGGAGAGGGAGCAGACGCTGCTTGAGCTCGGCATGTCTGACGCGGGAGGCGCTACGCCGTCTACGTCGTCCTCGTCATCTAATATGTCAGTTTCCCTCTCGCTGGACGAGGCCTCTCCGTTGATGGCGTGTCCCAGGTCAGAGCCGTCTCCGGTCGTGTCCCCCTCCCATCCGCCGGCCGCAGCAAGCTCAGTCATGACCTCCAGAAGAGGCTGAGCGATCTCAAAGTCCAACCCGGAGAGCAGCTTCCCTGCCTGGGTACACTTGTCCCGTGCAGCCCCCCTGCTCCGCCCGGCTCCGGTCCACCCCTGAGAGGCTACAGACAGGCCCGAGTCACTGCTGGCAGACGGAGCTCGGTCACTGCAACCGGGGCTGCTGGTGGTCAGGCGGAACGAAGCTCCTTCCTCACTACTCTTCTTCCTCACTCTGGCAAACAAACTGCCATTTCCAGGGTCCAGGACGTGAGGTGGAGCTGTGAAGAGAAACATGACGGAGGTCAGCAGAAGGTTTATGTTGTTGACGGAAGAGTGAAAACAGACGAGAAGGTGACCTGTAGAAGCAAGGGTGTCGGTTTGATGTCAGATGTGAGGAGGACGTGAGGAAGTCAGGGAGCCCAAAACTGCTATTTCATATTTAATGACGTAGGATTCGCAGCACGGTCCATTTCTGCCTCGTCTCTGTACATCAAATTAGGGCTTTAACTAACTTTATTTATTTCATTTCATCATCAATTATGTTCTTGATTCATTTTTGAACTCCTATCTTCTCTAATCTGTATTAGCAGCTGCACAGAGAACACTGTTTAGGGAGATTAAAGTGAGTTAATCAAAGTTAAATGTAACATTTTAACTAACTAACTCATTTTTAACTTCAGCCCAAATGACATCTTTGTATTGAAGATACTCTTACTACATATACAGGCTACCTGCACCACTACTGTATGTGATTCACTATGACACACACACACACACACACACACACACACACACACACACACACCACCTGTTAGACCACAGACACACTCCATGTAGATAACACAGAGGCCCTTTGTGTAGGCTGACGGATGCATGCGTGTTTAGTTGTGTATGTGTGCGTCATGCAAAGGAACACGTCCATCATAGACGTGTACCTGAGGTCAGATGGAGCTGATTGCACACACACACACACACACACACACACACACACACACACACGAACACACACATTGTGTATTCCTAAGTCTTACAGCAAGGTGTAAACCTACTGGAGCTGGGACAATCATTTCATTAATCAGTTGTTCAATCAAAAGAAAATGAATCAAATTAGGACATTTTTTTTATAATTGATACATTGTTGTTTTTTAATGCAAAAATGCTCAGCATTCTATTGTACCTGCGTCACAATCATAAAGATCTGCTGTTATTTGTTGTCAGTAACCTGAATACATCTTGGTTTTCCGGTTCTCCCGTAGCTGCGTCTACGGTCTGTAGATAGATACTGAATTGTAAGTCGCTTTGGATAAAAGCGTCTGCTAAATGACTGTAATGTAAATGTAATGTTTTAGACTTGTATTTAATGAAAACTGTAGTACGTTGCACCGCTGGACGTACTAGACGGTGCGTATTAGAACTAAACAGGCTGATGAAGGTCGTCACATTCAAATGAGAGAAGGCTGACTGTAACAATACATACAGAGCATACCAGAGCTGCATGAGCACAGCTCTCAAGTCCGGAGAGGCAATAAAACTCAAACACCAGGCATGCATGGTAAAACCTCACAGCTGGTCTGTTAGGTCTCTCACACACAGAATAGTACGTTCACACACACACACACACACACACACACACTGGTAAACACTCTGTGTAACTTTCCCCAACACTGTAAGAGCTTCAGTAGAAAACACCAAACTAGCATCAAAAAGCAGCTCACTTACTCACCAGCAGTCCGTCAGTAAACTTTCACTGTTCCCACTGAGGACTAGAAACAGGATGGAAACGCTCTCTGAAGCCTCCCTTCGGAGTCAGAGAAAGAGGAAAAGAGAAACAGATGACAAGCTGAAAGAGGGGGTGGGGGGGGGGGGGGGGGGGGGCAAGGACGAGGACAGAATGAGAAAGGATGAGGAGACGGACGGAGGAAGAGGAAAAAACGGGAGACTGAAAAGACTCAGACCAGCTTAGCTGAAGTTTGCTCCTCCGCTGTCGTCCTCTCAGGCTGCCACAGGAAGACAAGAAAGAACATTCTTTCTCTTAAGGTGCTAACAGCCCCCCAGTGTCCCCCCCCCCCCCACCCCCCCCCCTCTCTCTTTCCCCTCTCTCGTGTCACTACTTCCTCGCCTGCTCCGTCCCTGCACTACCAATCCCCGCCTCCGCCGTCACTACAGAATTACCCTTGCTTTGCCTCATCCCTCCTCCTCCTCCTCCTCCTCCCCCCCCCCCCCCCCCCCCCCCGCATCCTGTCCCGGCTGACACAGGTAGGGTAACGCTGTACAGAGAGAGAGTGTGTGCGATCATGCATTTTCATGTCGAAGGGGGGAAAGCAATAGAAGGAAACCGAAAGGGTGGATCATTCACCGGGCTGCATGCAGGCACATATATCTGCACACAGGTGGAGGAGTGTGTGCAACACACACACACACACACACACACACACACACACACACACACACACACACACACACACACACACACACACAATGCACTTTCAAGAAGGGAAACACAAAGCACAAGGACCTTGAGCCGGCCAAATATGGAGAGGGGAATGTAAACACGGGGGCGGGCTCTGGAGAGACTTGTGTGCAGAAGGGGGAAGGGGACAGATTGGACAAATTGCAACCTGCAACTTGAACCTGAAAGCAACACGCTTCAGCTGGAAAAATGAAGACCATGATAAAGGGGAAGAGAAGCAAAGGAGAGTAAAAGAAGATGGGGAGATGGAGCGATATAAGGGCAGTGGAGGGGAGGGGAGGGCTGTGAGTGGGCTGAGAGGGAAAAGTAGAACCACCTGGGGTTGAAAACAACATTCTTGCGACTGGCTGCGTTGCTAACTCGCTGGCACCCTCATTACGCTCGCGTTGCATGCGTGTGTGCCGACGGTTAACGGTAATGGCCACGTGTGTGTCTGCGTTCACGTGAGCTTGTGTGTAAATGTGCGTTTACGTGCCACTTTTGTGCGTTTCTACCCCAGTGATCGCTCCATCTAAATTACATGCCTTGGCAGAGCAGATTTTAGCAGCGGCATAAAAACAGCTGGAACTGGAACCTCAACCGCTGCTTTAAGTGATTGTTTCAGCTGTCTGGATGTGTGTGTGTGTGTGTGTGTGTGTGTGTGTGTGTGTGTGTGTGTGTGTGTGTGTGTGTTTGTTTTTGTGTGCTGGTGTGTTTTTCTGTGAGTGGATGGAAACTCTTTGACAAACAGCCACCTTCAAATACAAGGGTCTGGTCTGGCTGAGTCTAGATGATTGTCATCGTGACCACAACAGTTGTAAACTGTCAGTCTGACGACCAGACGATTACCCACAGCACCGACCTCAGCCAAGACCGGAGTCTAAACAGACCATCTCCGAGACTGGATCTGCACTCGCAGAGGGATACGACTTCTGAAGAGCAGCCGGAGATACATTCACTGATGTGCTTTTGGCAAAACTCCCCAACAAGCTTTGGGGGGGAAAAAAAACACTTAACTTTGACAAATCATCTTTTAAAGTCGTTAAGACTAAGCTGTTAGCAAACAGCTGCCTACTTCCACATCCACCTGGTGGTGTTTGTGTCAACCTGATGAATTTATGTCCGTTATTCAATCTTCTTTTAGCTCCATTTTGGTCCCCACCTAACCTGACCGCCAGATGGTTTGCTACGCTGAATCGTCTCCGAAGCCGTCATTGGAGACTGTTTAAAAAAAGAAATACCTGGCAGGTAACTGGATGAACCATCTGTCAATCAAACGCTTGCAGAAGCGAGTCGATAGAGGAGCAAAAACACCTTTTCCATCGAGAAAAGCCTCTCAACGCGGTTCTTTGCTCTTCTTTCGGTGGAGAAATACTCTCCAGTTCTGATTTAACTGAAATGCTATCGCAGCATCTGCGCCACTGTCGTCTCACGCGCACCTGAGCCAGTAGCTGCTCACGGGCTGGAGTTGGTCCAAATCACATATGATATGAACGTGTTTTTTTTTTTTTCTTCTGTGGAGCGGGTCCGAATCGCGGGGCGGAAACACTTTTATTAACAGTGCGAGATAGGGCATGGCGCTCTCAGAGAGCTCTTCTAGTTCTCTCTGGTTCAGCACTGAGACCAACTGATGTTACGTTACACGCAGACTTGTGATCCAGTGTATAAAAATAGATTAGCAGGAGGATCATTAAAGAACGATACCCATGAGGTTTTACACCATTTACTGGAAATCCTGTGTAGTGAAAGTGGTGTTGATCTGTTGACTCTCATAGCTTCCTGTCCGTCAGGAATGGATGGAGGCCAAATCATTTGTTGTGGACGGAGATAAAACTTCTAAAAGTCAAAGCTAAGCAGCTCTGGATTGGCATTCTACTTTTCCTAAGAATGCCACCATGGAGACAGAATAAAGGTCACCGTTATGTAAGAGCAGAGGCACTCATTTACCTCCCATGATGTGCCGTGTCTTCAGAAGTAGTGCCTCGCTGTTGAATAGCTGTCTAATGATTAAGCCAGAGACACAACGGGGAATGGAGAACAACAGGAAGAGAAAGTGAAAGAGAAGAAGTAAAGACGTTACCTAATGGAAAACCACAGAAGGCTGCTCACCTGTCTGGAGAGAAGACGTGTCTCGATAGGAATCTCGTCTCACCAAAGGGTCGAAGGTGTCGTAGTCCACCGTCACGCAGCGTCCGTTGTCCCACAGCTCTCTGCCTGCACATGCAAATGACAAACAGAGCAGCAGACAAAGAGGCAGTCCTGGTCAGGAGTCAGTTAAACACACGCACACACACACACACACACACACACACACACACACATAACACCAGCTGATACCAGATCTCATTTGAAGTTTGATTTAACAAATAGTGTGAGCTTTCATTCTGGTTTTGCTCAATGTTTGTGTCTAGCATGTGTGTGTGTGTGTGTGTGTGTGTGTGTGTGTGTGTGTGTGTGTGTGTCCTGTGTTTTAGCGTGTACAGTATCTCCAGTCAGAATTCCTGTCAGATGTGTGTGTGTGTGTGTGTGATAACTCCTCATATTGCTTCCTGCTGAGAGGTGAGGAGTGCGATCGTGAGCGCTGAGCGCCAGTTTGGCTGTCGTGCCGTTCTCCCGACGTCCAACACTGCCCCCTCCTGGGTGACCGTTTGTTTAACTTGATGGTCGTGTTATTCATTCACAAGTAGTGTGTGTGTGTGTGTGTGTGTGTGTGTGTGTGTGTGTGTGTGTGTGTGTGTGTGTGTGTGTGTGTGTGTGTGTGTGTGTGTGTGCAGGTGTAATGTTTCAAACTTGAGTCATTTCTGTCTCTTCTGCTTGAATCGGAGACAGTGATGTCTGGTGCAGTCTTTGTTCACATGCAGCCCAAATAATGTGTCTGCGTGGATGAGTGTGTGAGTGTGTGAGTGTGTGAGTGTGTGAGTGTGTGAGTGTGTTCTGGGTGTCCAGGTGTTTGGGTGTGTCAGCTTGAGCAGTGGTTCCCAACGACGACGGGGTCAGACAGGATGACAAGGTTACTGGATAACTTTACTTTTTTCAGGGTCTGTTGGCCCCGCGGTTTCTGACCCTCCGTTAAAATATCAGAACTATTTCCACGACATTTGGTTCACACATTCATTGTCCCCAGAGGATGAATCACAATGGCTTCCCTGACTTTTCCCACAGCGCCACAATGAGGTCGATATTTGTATGCGCCTTTAGTTCACTACAAGCTTCAGGAGAAGTGTACCTGTAATCTTTTCAGGGCTGTCAGAAAGCAACAGCTCCACTTTTCCATCTTCTGGGAACCGGGCATCTGGAATAATAACAAAACACAGACAGCTGGACGGTAAACTTTCCACACTGGACACATTTCCATGTGTGTTTCACAGCTGCACACCAGCACAGCTGATACGGGGTCCAAGGTTAGTTCTGACAGGTGTTATTTACACTGGAGGAAGACTGAAGCGTTTATCGGTTACTGATTGAGATGGGTATTGCTGCAGAGTGCGATAGCGGCTGAAACTTATAAATACCTTCACTGGCACAGTCCAGGTCGGCCTTACAGAAAGTGAGGGCGTGTTCGAGTACCAGGCCCGTATGAAACTGGAGACGGAAGACGACCTGACGGCTGGCCGACCGGCTGCTTTTATCATAACACACCACCTAAAACCAGAAGAAGAAGAAGAAGTGCTGCTCTAATCAGTCCACTGAGGTGAAGGGACAGTAAAGAACCACGTCCTGTCAATTGGGTTTTGACATTTAATTAAGGATTTATTAGTATTTATGTCTTTAATATTTGTGATTTATTTTGTCATATTTTTTAAATACATTTTAAACATATAAGACTTTACAATAGAACAATAAATTGTAACGCTACATTTTACAAGTCCGATATTTCTGAATACATTTTCTGATCATTTCTAAAAATGTTCCCGGAAAGAATTGTGCAATTTGATGCAAATTATAGAAAGAAAGAGACGCTTCTAATAAATTAACTCCAGTTCATTTCTATGGTAAACTCTTTTAACCAGTGTCAGCTGAACATTAAAACATGTGAAATTTGTCAATATGCAAGCTTTTAATTCAACATGGACAATAGCATCCAATAATAGATGCATAGTTCATATTTAATAAGCTTTCTTTGGAGCCATTTTCTCTAAAATTAATATTAGTACCAATTCTATGGTATTTTTCTCGGACTGGAAAAATATTGGAAATTACAGATCTGTAAATATACCGTTTCACCTGAAAGGGAGGCTGAACTTGAGGAACAAATAACTGTATTTATTAAATATATATATTAATTTTCCTTAATACTTAAATCAGAATAAATGCATTCGTATCAAGGCAAGTCAAATAGGGTTTCTGCAGGGTTGGCTTCTAATGGTTCCTCGTAATAAACATTTTACAATCTGTTCCTGATACCGCAGTTGAAAACAATACCTTTATTTACAAACATAAATGATAAATAAAAACAATGCCACTCACCATGATGTCCCCTTTGAGCAGCTGAGCTGGCTGCAGCACAAAGTAGAGGCGGTCTGTCTGGGCTGCATTAGCATGGCTGACATTGATACAAACACACGTTACACACTGTGTCCTATTCCGAGTAACATCCTGCCATGTTAGGAGACTACAATGTGATCTGATGTGGGTTTCTTACTAGACCGCTGACGTGCAAACAGCTTGTAGACTCTGGTAGACCCTCAGGAAGAGACTGCACGCTGGGGAAAGGAAGACTTTCATCACAAAACATGGCGCTCAATGTTCAGCATTGTTCAAGAAGCGTGACACTGAAGCAGAGCTGTCGACTTCAGGCTTGAGACTTTGACTCGACTCGGCTTACCTCCATCCGGTCGTATTTTGGGGAGACGGTGCAGAACAACACACAGGAGGAAAGAGGGCGAGGGGCACATCCTCAGTCCGCCCTTCAACATGCTCCCCAGCATCCACACATACCTGCAGAGCACAGAGAGACGCATTCATGCTGCTGTGACCGGAGACAAGTGTGGTTGTGATGTTCATTGACACCTTCTTGTTTCAGCGCCTTATTGTAGCGTTATTACAGTGACTATTTCACAAGAGGATAAATCAGGTGATTAGTGACTCTGCACCCTGAGGTCAACAGTCAGAGCAGATTCCTCGGTCTACACCGAAGATCAGAGGCCGAGGCCTGAAGCGGAGCTGACCTTTGACCCGCGGTGGTCCCGCTCAACCAACCCCGGTCTTACCGTTTTTGCGAGGGGGTCATCAGAGCCGACAGTTTGTCATTGTAGAACCTCCTCATGGCGAAGTGGTCGAGAGAAAGTTCTGCACTGAGAGAGAGGCAGATATTCAGATGGTGATGCGTTTCACACTCCTCAGTTCACCTGAGTGTACCTGAAGTCGCATCTAAACGCGCAGATAGTTTGAGTTTTTTTGACACATCTAACTCTGAGATGTCTGCCTCTGGTGAGCCACTCAGCAAAAACTCATGCTGTGCAGCCAAACCCACAGAGATGAAGATCATGTGGTGTGATCGAAAGCTCTAGAACGTACTAAATAGACCTTGTTTTCTCAACCACAGAATTACCTCAATTGATAGCACCAAATATGTCAGCTTGAATTTGTTTTGCATTGCATCTTTATTCCCAGCATTCTTCTTCTTCCCACAATGCAACTCAACGTGTGACAGAGATGTGTGTGTGTGTGTGTGTGTGTGTGTGTGTGTGTGTGTGTGTGTGTGTGTGTGTGTGTGTGTGTGTGTTATGGCAGCAGCAGCAGCTACTGTAGCCTTGAGCCACTATCCTCAGCGGCCTGCAGGTCTGGTAAACTCACTTCTTCTGGACCAGAATCTCAAAACAAACAAAAAGAAACTGTGTGCTTGACTTGAGACCACCAGAAGAAAACAAAGTAAATATATTTTGTAGCTTAAAAACAAACCATGTCAGATTTACAGTCACTCACAAACGCTCACACGAGCCCATAGAGGGACAACGGTCACGATCAGATCTTTCTCAACAGTGAGTCATGAACAGTACACAAACACGCCGACAGTGCAGAAACCAGCCGCATCTTCCTCTTTATTCTGCACATTCAGTGGATATTGATTTGCGTCGAACTAACCTATCGAATCATCCCATGCTTAGACATGCAAAAGAGGATGTTAATAACTTTCTATAACTCACATTTAAACCATAAAACAGAAACCATGCAGCCACATAAACCGCAAAGGCCGTAATGTTTGCTACGAAAATGCTTTCCATCGAAATTTTAAAAAATGGTGCGTCTTCTAGGCAAAGACTCTGTCATGCAGGTAAATTAAGAGTCAATAAATCTGCTAGTGTCCAGCGGCAACAGGATCCCTGCCCGGAAATCAAATAACAGTCTGGTTCAAAGTCTCCTCACTCAGCCGTCCTGTTCCTGCCCTTTGGCTGTCAGCCTCCGTTCGCTCTATTGTTCTGTCAGCGCTCCTTGATCTGCAAATACCTCCGACGATATAAACAGTCGCTTTAACATTCATCCTTTGGGAAACCCCCAAATATCTGTGTCAAATTGAATCGCAATATTGATGTTGACAGATGTGGATGATTAGTAGCAGACTAGTCAGCATTTACATCATTTACTACGGACTTGTCGTCCATTGCCAATTTCCATTGGTTTGCAAATGATTAAAGTTAAATGCCCCCCCCCCCCCCCCCCCACACACACACACACACACACACACACACACAGCATTTGAACAGATTCACATGGCATCGGTGTTACCTGGCTGACATGTTGCTGAAGTGGATGTAAGACGCCACCAGAACTCCGAGCCGACCTTTACATCCCTGTGGAACCGCAAAATCAGGATGAATGAGCGGAACATTTTCACCGATAGTTTGATTTAAAAAACAAAAAAACAAACAACACATGTCGGTGTCGGTGTGTGCGGAGGAGACCGGTGACGCTTTACCCGGCAGTGTAACACCAGGACGTGCTTCGGATGTGTTTGCAGCCAGTTCTTCATTGTGGTGCACACGCTAACGATGTGATCCAGGTCAGGGGCCAGGAGATCCACCCAACCTGTGTCCAAAACCTGACACACAAAGCACACACACACTGTAACACACACATGTACACTTCTACATATGACCTCTCAGACAGGTACTCAGGGGAGTCATCATTACCTTGTGGTTCATTTCAGTGAGAGTTTTGTTTTTCTGTGAGAGGTTGATGAGCTGAAGGAGGAAGGACAAATTCAAATCAAGACATATATGTGACTCTGTGATTCTTCTGCGTTGTGGTATTATTACTTTTACTCAAGATGTGAGTGTTTCTTCCAGCTCTGTGTGTGTGTGTGTGTGTGTGTGTGTGTGTGTGTGTGTGTGTGTTCCAGCTCACCATGTAGTGGTGTCCATGCTTGGACTGCAGCATGAGAATGATCTCCTGCAGGTCCTGCAGGTAGATCTTCTCTGGACATCCAGGAGGGCAGGATATGGTGATGATGCATTCGGTGATGTAGGTCAGATCGATTCGCCGCTGTTCCTCCATGACCGATCTCGGTCACACGGGTAGCCTACGGGAAGCGCAAGAATGAAAGTCGTGGAGATTCTAGGGGAAGTGAGAATTTTCTCTGCGGGTCAGCAGATGATGAGTATCTTTGGCCCACACGAGTTCAAACCAGGTCAAGCCTTAGTAATTTTAAAAATCCTTTTTTACGGGACGCGATGCTAAAACAAAACGGGGTCAAGGCCACAAGAACAAGGAACTGAACAAAAGGGCGAGTCAATGGAAACCTTCTTCACGGCTCGTGACCGGATCAGAGGTGACGATGAGTCACAGAAGAAACACCAGATAATCTCATTACTCATCATCATCAACTCAAACACAGACTCTGATAAGAACACAAAAACCCACGACCGTAGGACGATCACAGCGTGACTTATTCACACGATGTTTCCTGAAGGTTTACTTTTAGTATCATGCATTGATGCTCCTATGATTTGAAAAAAGGGAAAGTTATTCTCTAATTCACTTCTATGAAAGTTCCAACTATGAACTGAGGTCTGCTTCTTTATTCGTGATAGAGTTGTTATCTGTGATTAGGTTAAAGGAGCTGAAAAGATTTCTGAGACCTTAAAATTGATCATTTTATCAACGGCAGCGTTGATGACACTGATACAAGTTGAGAGTCATTTTGTACTTACAGCTAGCAAATAAATGCTATTATTAGAACTCAAAGCGACTGTGTAGGAAGTTAACACACATTAAGGCCCAAATCTTGAAGGAATAGTTTGGAATTTTTTAAGAAATTTGTCTGGGAACATCACATAAAATAATCCCTGCAGTCTACCTGTTCTTGAAAACCCCTAAAATTCTTCTGTGACCCTTGGAGTGCATAGTTCTGGGCTGGGTGTTAGGATATGGACCAGCAACAACTACACACATGTTAGTGCACGTCAATGGGTGTGAGATCAACAGACGGGCTGTGGTTAACCTTGCCTTCACCCCGACCATGTGACCACAGCACCGTAAACAATGTTACAACCGTTTCCACCAGAGCAACGGTACAAGAACAGCCTACCGGGACCCACTGCAGCACGAGTGATCAGGGTCAAACCTGTCAAGACTCAACATGTTGGTCGCTGACAGAGTACACGGTAAACCAAATAGTGTCATCTGTATTATGGTCAGGGTGGTCAAATGAGTAACACTTAACCTGACATCATCAGAAGAGGATTCATGAGGTCTGACCGGACCGAGTTATTGATCCAAATATACAATTAAGTTGAATTAAATAGTTTTTCTTTCATTTAACTGAGCAGGAAACCAACATTCTCAGAATGAGGCATACAGCAGAAGTGTGCATATTGGAGAACAAATACTTGTCGCAGGCGTGTACAAGTACAAACCCTCTATTTCATATCCACAATTTGTTCCTTTAAAGTTAGAAATGCAGTAGCGTACCCCAAGTCACCAAGACGTACAAACAATGGTCTATATGCTCTTTGGGAAATATGCAGTGAATCATTGTGCTATTTTTCTTTTTCATGTTCCCCTATTTCTTTTGGTTTTGGAAGAAAAATAAAGTGACTTAAAAAAGACCAATTACAAGTGCTAGGACAAAGACCTGATCCAGTACAAGCATGACACAAACATGACACAAACATGACACAAACATGACACAAACATGACACAAACATGAAACAAACATGACACAAACATGACACAAACATGACACAAACATGACACAAACATGATACAAACATGACACAAACATGACACAAACATGATACAAACATGACACAAACATGACACAAACATGATACAAACATGACACAAACATGATACAAACATGACACAAACATGATACAAACATGACACAAACATGAGACAAACATGACACAAACATGACACAAACATGACACAAACATGATACAAACATGACACAAACATGACACAAACATGACACAAACATGACCCAAACATGACACAAACATGACACAAACATGACCCAAACATGACACAAACATGACACAAACATGACACAAACATGATACAAACATGACACAAACATGACACAAACATGACCCAAACATGACACAAACATGACACAAACATGACACAAACATGAATTAAACATGACACAAACATGACACAAACATGACCCAAACATGACACAAACATGACACAAGCATGACACAAACATGACACAAACATGACACAAACATGACACAAACATGACCCAAACATGACACAAACATGACACAAACATGACACAAACATGACCCAAACATGACACAAACATGACCCAAACATGACACAAACATGACACAAACATGACACAAACATGACACAAACATGACACAAACATGACACAAGCATGACACAAACATGACACAAACATGACACAAACATGACACAAACATGATACAAACATGTACTCCTCACTCTGTTTTTGAGAGTGTGTGACGTGTCTCGGCTGAAACGGTTGACAGGGTTGGGCAAACAATCTTAATGACTGACTACTCTTGTATTTCTGCTCTGTTTTCTCAACATTTTTAGACTTTCTGCAATCTAAATTTGTCAGCTCTGCCTGAGGAACCAAGAACAAACGGAAGTGAGTGACTCAACCACACACACACACACACATACACACACGTTGCTATAGGGAGAGCTTTCTCAGCAATATCCTTGAGCTTGTACTAAATATAGTCTCTATTTCCCATTTTAAAGGACAGCATTCTGAAGTGGATTAGCCATCTTTGTTTCTTTCTTCTCTGTCCTTTTTGACAGTCAAACAAACTTCCTCTGCCTTCTGAAATCCAGCAGGAATAGAAGCATCAGAGCGTCTGTAACTCAACCAACAGATTCTTTGAAATAGAAAGTGTTTGTGCAAAATACCAGAACTGAAAGTTGACAGCAACACCTCACTGTGAACCAGCTATTGTTGTGCTTCTCATCCACTAGTTTCTTCTCCATTTAGATCCTCTTCTTCTCTGCTTTCCCCCCCTTCCTTGAAGGCTTTTTATTAGAGCAGTAAACTACTCTCCCTTTAGTTCATTTTATCCCCACAGAGACTGTTTAGTTGTACAGTCTTATCTGATAATTCATAAATTGACTTAAATCCGCCAACGGGATGAGGTCATTTCATTTGATTCTACTTGTTTCAAGGATATCTCAATCAATTACAACTCCATCTAATTAGTATCAAATCCATGTCACTTGATTCAAGGCGAGTTCCTTTGCATTAGTAATAAAAGGGATTATCACATCCCCACCGGAGGCTGATTCACTTGACCTTAGAAAAGTAGGCTTTTGAGATTTACTGCGAGATTAAACGGCCTCTTGAAGTGGACTGAATCCCAGTGGAAACATGTCTCCTGGGGCTCAGTGTCTTAATGTGTCAGTAGGCTAATCTCCCCCTCTCAGTGCATCTGCAGGGAGGCACTTTTTACTATTAATCCCCCCGAGATTTACCACCCATCACATGTCCCCTTTGTTTACTGAAAGTGGTGGTCTAGAATCAGATTTAGACCCCCATCAGTGCCCCGTTCACATTCAAGGAGGGAGCAGCAATATGTCCAGTTTGCCCCACATGAATGAACATTGAACTGGCCATGCTGAACAAGTGGGACGCTTCATGGGAGTGGATTAACAATCGCTGTAGATTACTTTAAATCAAAAAAATAAACATTTTAGACAACGGGAAGGGGTCTTACCTTTGCTGATGTTGCAATAAACAAGAAAATCACAGCAAATATGTCGCCTGGTGAGTGAAAGTCTGACTGGTATAGAAAACGAGGTGGAGACTTGACAGGGGAGGGAGGAAGAGAAGGAGAGCAAGAGAGAGAGAGAGAGAGAGAGAGAGAGAGAGAGAGAGAGAGAGAGCAGGCTGGACTATAAAGTCACAGTGCAGCTTGCACTTTGCCCTCTGTTGGACTGCAGTGTGACAGCTTTGGTGTGCATGAGAAATCGACAAAGACCGGGGCGGTTATAACACACTGATACGTCTCTCTTAAAAACAATGAGCATATATGTGGCTGAATAAACAGAGAGATCTCTGCTGTGTCTGTGCTCCATGGAAGCATAGAAACACAAAGAATGTATGAACTTGTTTATGTCAAGGACACTCCAGCCCCTCATTCGATAAGGGAGAGAAACTACTTTTGAATCATACCAAGGATTTGTTGTGTCGGTGTGCGAACTAGCAGCACAATGTAAACAAAGCACATGTACTCATCTGGGATACTCAAGTACAAATTTGAGATAATTGCGCTTGAGTATTTCCATTATCTGCTACTTTATACTTCTACTTCTACTGCATGAGAAATAAACTTTTTACATCGATTAAGATTTTGTGCCAACAAAAAAATGAAATATGAGGCATTGTTTGGGATTCAACTACAAAATAAAATTGTTTGAAATTGCTTCACCATGACCCACTAAAGTGCAACACACACTGTTCACCTGCACAATAAAGAATACTTTTACTTTTGATACTTTAAACCAAGTCTGTAGTATGTTGTGTTAATCTGTGTCTGTGGGTCTTTGTATGATATTGTATGTCTTACTTGGACTACTTGAGGACAAACAGTAAACTATCTATCTATCTATCTATCTATCTATCTATCTATCTATCTATCTATCTATCTATCCATCCATCCATCTTGAATGCATGACCTGTAGCCTACCTGTAATGGGAAAATATTGTCTTGTTGCTACTTTTATTTAGCTTAAGTAAAGGATCTGAATACCTCTTCCACTACTGACTTGTAACGAGTAAAATAATAAGCAGTTTCTACAGAATTACTGGTCGCCATTGTGATGTGGCCTTTTTCCCACTAGGTGGCGCCAAAAGACGAGCTACAACTCGTCTATGTTTTGTTATTGACACGAAATAAACTATGCAGCCAGTTGTCGGGTACGCTTACTTGTATACATTTACGAGATGAAATATAATCACATCATAAAACTAAACAATACTCTTGGTTTGGGTTTACATGCAAGCATGCTCTTAAAATGTGACCGGTGGAGCAGATAAAGTAGACTAAATATTACCGCACTGTATGTTGCCTTCACGGACTCAATGAAGCTTGTACTTCGTGGCTTTGGTAGTGGACAGAACTAACGTTACGCCTCGAGCCTACAAGGATCTTTTGTTTATTATATTTATCCGAATATCAAAATATGTATTGTACTATACAATGTTGTAGCTTACTTTTTACTTCGCTACATTTGCCTGCATTAGTTAATGCTTTACTAATTAACGCTTTTTGCTAAATCTATCGCTTTTCTTGCGCTCTTGAATACATAATAAACATTGCGGGTAATTCGCACATTCCCAGTTTTTTTTATTTTTTATTTATCAACGCTTTAACCGCGTCGAGAAGTCAGATCCCCTGTCATGTACATAGCTTTACAAATTCCGAGCTTTCGGGAGCACTCAAAGGCGTCATAATTCATATCCAATGAGACCCCGCCCTGTCCACGGTGTACCGCTGACCGTCACTCTCTCATCGGTCTGTACAGTTGCAGTCGCGCCTTCTCGCGTTAGCTTCCATGGCGACCAACTAGAAAAAGCGTTTTCTAATGTCGACCGGCCGGTTAGCTCCCTCGAGCGAGCTAACGGGTGTTCTACGAAATGGGATGATGTAGTGGGACAACTCTTTTGGAAGAATCGCACAGTACTTTAGCATGCTAAGCTAACGTGGCGCCGCACACACACCCAGGGAGAACAGCGCCAGTGGAGCGAGCTAACGGCAGTGAGCTAACGGGCGCTAGCATTCACCTGCGGGCTGTTCAAGCTAACTGACGCCAACTGGCGTTGCTTTGCTAACAGGATGGAAAGTGTGAAGGAGAAGCAGTCTGGAGCGCTTTCAACTTCTCCAACGCCACAGGGGGCACTTGATTCTAGCAGTGACAGTAATCCCGCGAAGCCAAGTGGATTAACGTTAACGCCGCTGTCTGCGGGAAAGAGACCCTCACTCGCGGAGGATGACGGTGGGGGCGCGGAGACCAAACTCTTTGGAAAGGGACTCGCAGCCACCTCCCTGCTCCAGATCGCGATAAGGAACGGAATCTATCAGAACCAAGTGGCCAACGCTATCGGCGGCGCGGCCAAAAACATGAGCATTCCCGCCGTTAAGACAGCCAGTATATACAGCCTGACGTCTGTCAACAGCACCGCTTCTGTCAACTCTTTGCTGAGCAAGAGACGGCAGAGACACAAGAGGAATCTGTCCCTGGGGGCTCCGCCGACCAGCAGCTCGCCCGGCGTGTCCTCCTCCGCTGAGGGGGCCAGTCCCGCTCCCTCCGCCTCGCCGCTGAGCACCCTCAGCCTTGACAGGAAGACTTTTCTTCGGCAGAAGCAGTCGAAGCAGCTCCAGGCCTCGGATAAGACGTGGGTGAGATCGGACTCGCGGCGCGGCTGCATACACGTCCACGACTGGCTCACGCCCTCCTACCCCCGGCCGGTGCTCTGCACGGTGGACACCACCGCTACAGAGGTGGCCAGTAGGCTGGAGGGGAGCAAAGCTGGGGCCGTGTTGAGAATCAGCTGCAAAGCCGCCGCTTTAGTTGACTTAAACGATGATTGTAAAGCTAGCAATGGGCATTCTGATGAAAGCAGCGTGGATGTCAAAACCCCCAAAGCGGAGGAGAATGAACTCATTAAACCGCATTACACTGATGCTAAACTGTCCTCTAACTTGTTGGACGATAAAACCGCGAGTAACTCCTCATCGGAGGTCTACCTGAGTGACATCGGGGTGGATTTGAGCCTGAGTGTGGCGGACTGTTACGGGGTCTACTCCGGTTCAGACATGGAGAGCAGCACCTGTGACGACTTCAGCCCGGGCGGACCCAGGAGCACGGAGCACCGGGACTCGCTCAGTGACGGACAGGGTTTGGGCACGGACTCCTCGGTGTTGAGTCCGAACGGTGACAGCGCCACGGAGGGGCCGGACCCGTTTGAGAGCTCCTCGGATGAAGTGGACCTCACCTCCTCCCCAACACATCCAACCGGCGGCGGCGTCTGTGCTGCAGACCGGCAGGCTGACCTGCCCACCGCAGACCCCCGCAGTGCTTCCAGCCAAGTGACAGCCGCGCTCGGGGACACCGTACCTGCAGCCGGTGACGACGTGGAGGCCCCCGACTTAATCGAACCGCCATCCAAATGCCCCGGCAGCTCTCAGACTCGGCCCCTGTCCAGCCAAGCGTGTGGCCAGCCTGACCCGGAGGTCCCAGAGGGCAGCAGAGGATGGCCGGAGCCCGTCATCGCTAGTCCGACACCGGCCCTCTTCGTCCAGCTGCACGGTGGAGCCGTGCGGCGGCTGGGAGATGACGAGAGGCCTCTTCAGATACTCAATGAGTACCTCACTAATCTGGGATTTGAAGACCCGTGGAGGGTGCAGGGCGAGGGGATGAATCCAGAAGTCGGTTGCCTGATACGCTTCTACTTTGGTGAGTCTAAAGTTGTAGAAAAGTCTAAATTTAAACCTTTTTTTTTTTTTTTTTTTTTACAGGTGTGATGATGTATTCCCTAAATAATCATGCACTGTATTCTTTACTATCATTAATATTTTACTTCCCAATCACTCTACCGCACCACTGAGCCATTAGCTGTTAGTTACACCACGCTGCTCGGCTTGTCTCCGCTCATTCATTGTTCGTCTGTTTGCAGAGTACCCGTGAGTGCCGTCATTGTGTTTGGTCAGTCAGACTGTTAAACAAGTGGATTGAATTGTCCCGGTGGGACAATGCCCAGTGTTTTTGGCCTGTAAACCCAGCTCCAGCCCCTCTGTGTGTAGGCCTGTAGGGAGACACATCTGGAGGTAACAGGTGGGCTCTTTGGGCAGCCAATCATGAGGCAGTGTGGCTTCTGTTCCTCTTCTTCTGTGGATGATGATGATGATGCTGCTGCTGTTGTTGTTGATAAAGATCCTGTTTTGCTGACGATCAGGGTTAAGAGGATGGAAAAACAGCTATGATCTCTCATGGGATTAGCACAACTCAATATTGTTTTTGACCCTGTTTGTCGCACCATGACACGGTTGGGGTAAAGAGATGTGGTTGGAGGAAGTAACAGAAAATCTAATTTACGAAAATTAACATATTTTAAATTAATCCAATTTGAATTCTCCATCTTGTTTGAAGTATTTCAAAGTGACCGGTCTCAAATCGACTTGCAAGAGCATTCACGCTTTTATTCTTTTCTCCTTTTTGTTAAGACAAAAGCACACTTCACCACTGCGCGCGCACACACGCGCACACACACACACACACACACACACACACACACACACACACACACACACACACACACACACACACACACACACACACACACACACACACCATCAACCTAGAGGTACACTCAGGACATCAGGCTGTCCTCTCTGCTGAGCATGTTGCATGGAGAGCTGGGCAAATCCCCCCCCCCCCAGTAACATGACAGAGGAGCAGAGCGTGGCGTTCAGTGAGCCTTCCAGTTACTGCAGACCGTAAACCGAGCAGTTGGCGTGTCAGGAAAGGGGAAGTGCTTCAGGAGAAGTGGTGAGAACAGTAACTAAAGAAGAAAGCCACCGCCTTGCTGAAGTTTCAATCAAAGTGGAATCATTTACCACAGGTTCCTACTTTATTTGTGTCTTGTAAGCAGAGTTAACTCACAACCTCTTGTTAAGTGATTTATTTATTTTCAGACTTTCATCAGAAAGAAAAGATTTAATTTGTCAGAAGAATTACAACTATCAATAATTCACAATAACATATTTTTGCTCCACGCTTTGCTTCTTCTCAGTGTGAACTTTATTAATTATTTCTTCATGTTCAGAGACAAAGGAGTTTGACTCTGCATAATCCCTCCGGTAAAATGCACATTACAGAGTATTGCCTTTCTCTCTTATCTCTCTCACACACACACACACACACACACACACACACACACACACACACACACACACACTGTGCTGACAGTAAGAGAAAAGCGACCTCAGTGGAACTCAGATTTCACCCCCTCAGTGTTTCGGATCTCCCTGAGACGGTCACAGCAGCAGAGTCCTCTTCAGCTCAGAGCTGCAGTACCCAGAGGTCACTGCTTTCCTCCGCAGGGTTAGCTACAACAAACGCGTCTGATAGATCCATGCGCCCAAAACTCACTACATACCTGCAGGCTGGCAATCATACAGCCCGCCATTCTTTTGCTGGTTCAGATTAAGCTGCAGAGAGTCCTGTTGTAGCTGCCTCTCATCAGTAACATGGATGGACATGTCAGACACTTGGTGCAGCTTAGGGACACCAGGCTCGTCAGGGACCAGATGCACCAAAAAAAAAAAAAAAAAAAAGAAGCATAGCATGAACAGGAAATGGCCATCGGCTGCTTGATGAGAGATAGGATGTCAGAGAAATAGACGGAAGGAAGGGGCATGTATGAGTGTATATATATGAACACACACACACACACACACACACACACACACACACAGGGAAGGGTGGACCCACACCAAACACATTCCACCTTATTGTGTGGTTTAAAGTGGGCTGTGTCGTCAGTAACTTTACGTCACGTTCATCCGATCATAAGCTTTATGCGTTTGTGGTAAAAGACACCGTGTGGTGTAAGCGTCGCACATCATGAGACTTGATCGTGTGCTTGTTTACGAGGTCTACGTTTATCATGTCCCTCAGTGGCTTCCTTCATATCTTTTATTTATATTTACTGACATCAGTGTCTGCACTGTCAGGACTGCCTGTTCCTGTTAGAACCGAGGGAACACGCAGAACAAACACAACAAGAGTTCAGCAGATCCTTCCTCTACAAATGAATCGCAAAAAAGTTGAAACCGCTCGTTGATCGACATGAAACCGAGCAGCAGTTGAAGTCTGTAACCTTCGGCTTGTGTGGAAAATACACAGAGCGTGTTTCACCATCTTATAATGAAAGAAAATAATCA
>NW_027176517.1:745227-842727 GCF_023349555.1 Cebidichthys violaceus | reverse complement strand
ACTGAGAGATTAATATCTTCATCCCTCTCTTCCTGCCCCCCCCCCCCCCCCCCTCTTTCTAACTCTCTCTAGGTTTTGTAAACTGAGAAGCCTCAGTCTGTCAAATAACGCCCTGTCAGACTTCCCTCTGGCCTTGTGCGACATCACCTCGCTCACGGAGCTAAACTTGTCTGGAAACCGTCTCTCGTCTCTGCCTGCTGAAGTAGGAGCCATGCACAAGTAAGTGTGCTGAGAGAGAAAGGAAACGGTGACCTCTGGGCTTCAGCTATTAACGATAACGGCGTTGGTAATGAGGATGGCGGAGAGCGGACTGCATCCTCGGCGAGCTGTACTTTGCTGACATCAGACAGGAGTTGTTTTCAGTGTGCAGATGAGTCCCTGACTGTGTTAAGTGGACAACTGGCTGTGCACCAGACTTCTGTCCTGGAGCTGACCAGAGTGCACAATCATGCTGACGGTGTCCCCGCATAACAGGGACTTTGGGGTCAAGCACTTATCGTGTGCGGTTCTGTCCCGTTTATATGTCCTGCGATGTTGGACGCGTTTTGTTAGATTTTCGTCTCTTGTTGTTGTGTCCAGCCTCCAGACTCTCCTCCTGGACGGTAACTTCCTGGCTTCTCTGCCCGTGGAGCTGGGCTCTCTGGAGGGCCTGACCTACCTCGGCTTGTCCTTCAACTGTTTCAGCTGCGCCTCCCCCGTCCTGGAGAAGCTCAGAGGCTTGGAGAGACTCTGTCTGGCAGGGAACCAGCTCTCCGTCCTGGATATGGCAGCGCTGCAGTGGCTGCCTGCTCGCCACATAGATCTCAGGTAAACACATTCACACGGACTGAAAACTGACATTTTTAGATGTAACACTGGAACAAAGCTCATCTGAAATCTGAAAAAGGAAAAATCTGCTCTTTATTTCTGCGTCACGGCCTGCTTGTGTCCTGTGGATTTGGACATCTTAACACCAAATGATTGAAGTTCAAAGTTTCCTTGTGTACATTCTTTCTCTGGTACAGACTGAACCGGCTCCAGAAGGTGACAGCGGGAGACCCGGAGCAGCTGGTCCACATCGTCCAGCTGGACCTGAGGGACACGGGGCTCCAGGAGCTGGACGTTCGGTCTCTTTGTAGGCTGGAGCTCCTCCGCTGCGACAGAAACACTCTCTCCCTCCTCCGAGTCAGTGGCCACGCCCTCAAGAGCCTGCACGCCGCACACAACGGTACCAACATTCATTATGTGCTGTTTAACAAATAATGTCTGTATATTATATATATATATATATATATACACACATTCAGATGCAGATTATAAATAATCCTGCATGCTGTGTTTGTAGAGCTGGAGCTGCTGGAGGTGCAGCCGGTGCCAGAGAATCTGTCTGTTCTGGATTTGTCCTGGTATGAAGACTGTGAATACTTCACTCTCCTATTTACCGTGTGCAGTAGAAGGCTGTGTGCTTGTTGTAAGCTGGGGGGGGCTGACTGTTTAGGGTGTTGCTTTTCTTAAAGGAACAAGCTGAGATGTGTCCCTGCCTGGGTGTGTGAGAGCAGCAGACTGGAGGTGTTGGACATCAACCACAATGCTGTTACGGAGCTGCCTCTACAGTAAGAGACGCAAAAAAACCACCTTTTTTCACAAATTCAAATAAAAAACGGTGGGCGGGATGTAATAGTTTAATGGCTCATATTGACATAATTTAAGAGTTCTTAAAGGCGTCGTATGAAACGCTGGCGGTCACACGCATGAAGCATATTTTAGCATTTTTTAGCCTAAAAAGTTGGGTTAAAGTTGGGTCGCTGTAACATAAGGGCACACACACACAGCGCTGTCCTCATCAGCGTTCACAGCGACAGAGGGCCTGAGCTCCGTGTGGTTTGCGTGTCCTGCAGGCTGCTGTCCAGTGGGAGCCTGAGGAAGCTGCTGGCGGGCTGGAACCAAGTGTGTCGGCTGGCTGAGAGGCTGGAGAGGTCGCAGCTCGAGGTCCTGGACCTCCAACACAACCACCTGACCGAGCTCCCGCACAACCTGTTCATCAAAGCACAGAGGTGCCGCTCCACAGCGCGTCTATCTCCTCTCTTTTCTCTTTCTTTATTTCTACTCTTCTTTTCTTTTTTTGTCAAGTCATTTGTTCAAGTACTCAGTTTTGTCCTCTCTGTTGGGATTTCGTCACAGCTTGAGATACCTAAATGTGTCGGCCAATAAGCTGGAGAACCTCCCTGCGGCCAGCCTATCGGAGGACAGCTGCAGCAGCCTGGAGGAGCTCTATGTGACCAATAACAGCTTGATAGACAAGTGTGTCCCTCTGCTGACCGGACACAGCCGCCTCAGGGTGCTTCACCTGGCCTACAACCAGCTGCAGGCCTTCACCGCCAGGTACAACGCAGGACTGCACATGGAAAGTGAAATGCCTTGCTTCAGAAGCAGGTTTAGGTCACGAGAGAGGATGAGTTTGTTAATGTGGTTCCCATAAATAAAGCCTGCCGTGCCAGTGCTCTGATACAACCGTGCCCCCCCCCCCCCCCCCCCCCCTGCAGTAAACTGGCCCAACTGGAGCAGCTAGAGGAGCTGGACCTGAGCGGCAACAGGCTGAGGGCCGTGCCCACCACCATCCTCAGCTGTCAGCGTATGCACACGCTCTCCGCCCACTCCAACTGCATCAACGCGTTCCCAGAGGTGCTGCAGCTGCCCGAGATCAAGGTTAGTCAGTCGTGGAATTAGTTTGGGAAATAAAAGGAGGAAAGTCAGCGCACTCTGCTGAGAAAAGGACAAACAAATCACTGAGTCTGAGGCAAATTTGTAGTGATGTAGCAAGGTGAGCTAACTCTCTCTCTCTCTCTCTCTCTCTCTCTCTCTCTCTCTCTCTCTCTCTCTCTCTCTCTCTCTCTCTCTCTCTCTCGCTCTCGCTCTCGCTCTCTCCTTCCTCCCTCAGTTTGTCGACCTGAGCTGCAACGAGCTGACTGAGGTCACTCTGCCGGAGACGCTTCCTCAGAAGCTTCAGGAGTTGGACCTCACAGCCAACCCTCGCCTCAACCTGGACCACAAGAGCCTGGAGCTTCTCAAGTAGGAGCCTGAAAGATCCTGCATCAGCAATAATAATGATAAGTAATCTATGGAAAATAGATTTCACTCATTGACTCATGATCTTTTTTTTTTTTTTTGCAGTAATATCAAATGTTTCAGGGTGGATCCATCCCCTTCTGCTCCGTGTGTGAGTGAGAGCCACGGGGCCCCTGCAGTCTGGAGCCACGGCTACACCGAGGCCTCTGGAGTCAAAAACAAGTCAGTCCCCCCCCATCCATCCTATCACTGCCATCTTTTCCTTCTGAATCTAATGGCTTTTATTGATCTCTCGAAGTCTATAACAACACAATTAAGTAGTGAGTGTATTAAACGAGATCTCAGATTGTTAGAATGTGGTGAAAGTCCCCGCTGCTGGACTCTGGACCGGCTGCTGGGACCGCTCAGACGGTAGCGGCGTTCAGCTGCGGTTCACATGAATAACGGTGTTCTCGCTGCTCTCAGGCTGTGTGTGGCTGCTCTGGCTCTAGACAGCTTCTGTGGGATTCGTGAAGCTCTGTATGGAGTCTTTGACGGAGACAAGAACGTCGAGGTGCCTTACTTGCTGCAGTGCACCATGGGAGACGTGCTGGCAGAGGAGCTTCACAGGGGCCAGAGACAGGAAGATCACATGACCAACACTTTCCTCACCATGCAGCGGTAAACACACACGGCTTGAGTAAAGCAATTGTGGCGGCGAGTATACGCGCTCCCTTTGCTGAGTCTTGTGTGTGTGTGTGTGTTGGTCTCCTGCAGGAAACTGGGCACCGCGGGTCAGAGGATGGGGGGTTCGGCGGCTCTGTGTCACATCAGACACGACCCGGTGGCTCCCGGCGAGCGCGGCGGCTGCTTCACGCTGAAGGCCGCCAACGTCGGCAGGTGCCAGGCCGTTCTGTGCCGCGACGGCAAAGCTATGCAACTTTCCACCGCACACACCGTCAAAGAGGTGCCGGAGTACCAGAGGGTCCGGCAGCACAACTCCATCGTCACCGAGGTAAAGACCGACTCTCGTTCCAGCTGTTGTTGATGGGGATTTGTGTGCAATGTGTTGCTTAAAACCAGATACACCCGAGGGTCCCCCATTTGGACGCAGAGTACATCAAAACTTAGAGAGTTTTGTGTTAAAAGTAACTGGCAGAGAACCCACGAAGAACGAATATAGTGATGTTATAGTTCTGCAGAAACCTCAGCGTCCTGGGAACAACATGAACTAGGTCACTTCTACATGAGACAAACACATCTCCCATCAGCCAAGCAAACAAATAACAAAATATCATAAATCATACTCGATATGACTGGGACAGACCGGAGAAAAAGGCTGCTACACTCCGTTAGCAACGTGCTACCTACGAACATGCAGCATGAAAAAGCACGAGCGCCTGACGGAGATTACGGACATAGTTTCCATTTCTCTCCCCGGTAAACCATCGCAGAGATATTCAGCTTCGAACACAAAAAGTCACACAGCTTTCATCGAATATTGTACTTACTTTTGGTCGAATCTCAGCGAAAAAATGGAATATCTCCGTACTTCCAACGCATGTTTGTCCAGCTGCTGGTGCTCCGTGTGAATCCGTTCGATTCGTGTCTCTCCGACACTCCTCGGATTCTTGGGAGGGTTGGAAGCTCAGCAAATCAGATTTCAGAGCTGGACCTTTTTGAGCTTTATTGGCTAATAGTGCTGTCAATTATCTAGCTTTCAATTCCAGGCAATTCTATTGGCTCCTACGGTTCGAAGGATGTCTCAATGGTGAAAATCGGAGAAGGGGGGGCTGAGATACAGCCCTGAACAGAGAGTCGAAGCAGGATTTGACCTTAAACTAAATAACTAAAAAGGGCATAGAAAGAGCTTAAAACACTCAAAAAAGGTCCAATCTTCGGTCTATTGATTCAATGAACATCATGAGTGATACATAGAAGTGATATAGAGTGTTTTTGAATTTTAAAAATACTTTTTTATTCAAATATTGCAGTATTTGATCAGTTTTCTAATTTGAAATGCTCTATATTTCATAAATGTTTCACTGTATCTATGTATAGCTGTGTATATAGAGCCTATATCAGTTGTTCTAAGAGCCCAGCATATTAAAAGTCTTGGATACCCATACTTTCCAAAAAACAATACCCTAAAAGTGCTGTTTTTCAAGATCGAGCTTTTGAGTTTTCCAAGTTCTGCTGTGTTCCATCCTTATCTTATGTGAACCAGTAACATGTATTCTGATAGTTCCATGATTTTTCTCATCTCAAAAATATATAAAAAAAGTTTTTTTTTTTTTGTTTTTTTTTTATACAATTAATTAGGTATTTCTTATCTTTATTCGAGCTGAGGCCTGCAAATAGGCCTCGTTTTTAAAAGGTTAAACGATGAGTTGATCAATTGATCTGCAGATCAATTTTATGAGAGATGAATTCTTTGAAAGAAACATTTGAGGTTTTGTCTTCTAAAGCTCCATAACAGCCTCTTCACCCCGCTCTCCTTCAGGATAACAAAGTCAGCGGCGTAACCGACTCCACCAGAATCCTGGGTTACTCCTTCCTGTGCCCGTCTGTGACCCCCAGACCCCACGTCTCCACGGTGACCCTCACCCCGCAGGATGAGTTCTTCCTCTTGGGCAGCCGGGGCTTGTGGGACATGTTGTCTCCCAGCGAGGCGGTGGAGGCGGTCCGGAACGTCCCGGACGCTCTGGCCGCCGCCAAGAAGCTGGTGACTCTGGCTCAGAGCTACGGCTGCTCCGACAGCCTCAGCGCCGTGGTCGTCCAGCTCAGCATCACGGAGGACTGCTGCTGTTTCTGCGAGCCGCCGCCGCCCCCTCCCAGCCCCGGCCCGGGCGCGCACGCCAGCGCGCACCCGTACCCGGCGAGCGCCGACGTGCCGCTGCCGCCGGCCTCCTCGGGAACGGCGAGCGAGCTGAGCAGCGAGTTCAGCACGTCGGAGATGAGCAGCGAGGTGGGATCCACGGCGTCCTCGGAGGAGCCGCCGCCTCAGACCGAGCCCCTCGCGTGTCACCTGAATCCTCTGGGGCGAGCCGGCACGCGGAGACCGGCCTGCGGAGGCGGGAGCTTCCACAGACAGTTCTCCGGAGCCCTGTCCGACAACGGGGTCGACAGCGAGGACGAGGAGCCCATCGCTGGCGTTTTCTCCAACGGCAGCCGCGTCGAGGTGGAGGCAGACGTCCACTGTCTGCACCGCCACGACTGCCCGGCGCCCCAAACGCACGCTCACCCGAGCGCGAACGTCCCCGCCGCCGCCGCCGCCGCCTCGCATCACGAGCCGTCGCCTCTTCCCTTCTCCTCCCCGTCTCCCTCCCCGGTCCCTCCCTCCTCTCCCTGCCTCAGCGGGGAGGCTCAGTCGGGGACCCTGGGTCGCCGGGCTCGAGCTAACGGCTCGGTGGCCTGCCAAGGACGGAACCAGGACCTCATAGAGGAGGCGGCCGACGCCCCCGTCAGGAAGCAGGGGGGCTACTTCAACGCTCCCGCTCAGCCGGACCCCGACGACCAGCTTATCATCCCGCCAGAGCTGGAGGAGGAAGTCCGGCAGATCATCCAGCAGCAGCAACAGCAACAGCAGCAGCAACAAATTCAAACACACAACCAGCCAGCACACAGCTACCAGAAACCTGCAGACTATTTCGTCACACCCCTTTAACTTGTGCTCCACCTCTGTCAGCTGGGGTCATCTGGACCGTCTGTCCTACCGAGTTTTCAGTACATGCTTCTGGACCACAAAAACTGTGTTTTTGTTATGTTTTTTTGTTATTTACTTAATTTTTTTACTGTTAACTCTATGCCCCTTGAAACGCAATGCAATTTTTTATAACACTTTATGTCGATTCAGCCTTTCACATCCAATTCATTTTGACCATATCTTAGATTTGAAGAAGCACTTTGGATGCTGTTCTTTGGACTCTCGAGATGCGTTCTGTGTCAGTGGTACTGAGATGCGGACCGGTTCTTGTGTAGCAGACATCTGTCCCGTGTGTCTGATGGCCTTTACAGTTGTCGAGTCAGTAGAACTGTTAAACTAACTCCTAGGAGTTTAATACTTCTCAGTGACCTCGTCACTGAAGCGTACTAATATTCTCTGAGAGAAAAGATGATTATTTCAGAAGGCTGATATTCCAGGTTTCTGTTCTCGGGGGGGTGGAGTGCAGAGTGGTGCTGGGTGGGTGGGTGGGGGAGGAGGACTACCAGCTCAGTGAATGTTCTCAGAACAGTGTTACAGACATCTTGTTAACGGCAAATCGCACAAGAGAGCTACTTTTACTTTATAATAAATTAAAGTTTTCAGATACGACATGTTGACTGACTTCTTGTGGGGGGGGGGAATACTACTACACGATTTGTTTCTCATGCAACCGTATCTCGGTATCTAGCTGTGCGGATAGTTTGGGTTTTATTTGACAAACATTACAAACTGTCATGTTCGAAGGAACATTAATTTCCTGCAACTATTAGTTGTTCAAGTCATTTTTGAAGAAATGTCAGGCATTTAATAATTCCTGTTTCTCAACTGAGGAGCATTAACTGCTTGCTGCTATTCTTTATGATTATAAACTGACTTTCGACTGGTGGTGACAAAACCAGTTCTTTAGAGACATCACCTTGAGTTTAAGTAAATAGTGATGAGCACATCCTTTCTACTTTAATGACGTTTTAACGAGATTAGATTATAAAAACAATGGAGTGATTGATTTCTCCACCAGTTCTAATCTCAATTCATTGATTGATTGATGTACAAAGCATAAGATGAACCAAAACATGTCGATTTATTATGTCATAGGACAAAAAGAAAAGCTCAGAATCATTACAATTCAGAAGCTGGAACAAGATCACGTTTGGTTAGTAGCAAAAAACACCAATCAGTTCAGCTCCAGATACATGAATAATGAAACTAATTATACTGACCGCTTCAAAGATCTTAATAATCTAAATACATAAAGTTAGGTAACAACCAGGAGCAGCAGCCTGCATTCCTCTCAGCTGATGTCTCGATGTCTCATGTCTCGTTAGGACACAATCACTGCATTGTGTCGTCTGAAAACGGTAAAATTAGAACTCACTCTGGAGCATTTCTTTTGTTAGTAATTAAGTCTTGGCTCAACAGTTCCAACAGTTCCATCACCGCTGTGTCCTCCTTGTGTTTGGCCCATTGTGTGACAGCAGAGGGGAGGAGGGGGAGGGGGGGGCATACAGCGGTGATGTCATGGCTGGCAGGAAGCCTCTGGAGGCCACACAAGCCGTGTCCCGACCCAAGCGGTCCTTCAGAGGCTGCGTTTGTAGACCGGCTGAGACGACGAGGCTGTTCAGATGCGGATCCTGCGCGGCCCACCGTATCCCAAGATGCATTGCTTGCAGACGAAAGATTGTATTTGAATCAACACTGAGGCGAGTGAAGCGGCAGCGGGAGAAGAGGCATCATTCACATCGACTATCACCGATACTAATGTTAAAACAGAAAACAAGGGAGCTCATGACATCACAAGTTTACTGCGTCCTCTGAAGGAAGCAGCCTCTGGATTGGGACGCAGCCAGAGAGCGGGACAGAGTTCTGGTGCTCCCTATAGGCCGCTCTGTTCATCGCACCGTTAGTCAGACACGGAACCGTTGAATATAATCACATTGACGGAGGTTTAATTTGAGTAGATACATTCTTGTACAGTTTCAGTTTTTAAAAAAAGTTGCATTATAAAGTCAAAACTTTGATATTAAAACACATTAATTATACATGTTAAAAAAAAACATTTACATAAATCCCTGCCTGAGTGCACGCGGTCCAATCCAACTTAACAAACCCACTCACATGAAAATGAACCTCCTCCCAGACTGACCCTGAACCAGCAGTAAGCTAGACGTCACCCCGGCTTCACTGAGACCAACGTTGACGATCCCACATAGCTAAAGCGGAAGAAGCTGCTTTGTTAGCTGGTCCAGCCACAAAAACATTCACGGACAATTAAGAGCAACTTCATCAGAACCACGAGTGGAGTGTTTGATTTTGGACACGGCGGATGAGCTGCGGTGATGGAATAAGAACATAAAAACAAGAGGCAGCTATGAGCATCATTCACTGCAGAGTGAGTGTAGTAAACTATCTTTCAGTAAATGTTTCGTCTATCTTTGACGTGATCGTCACGGAGCACTACGGAGCCCTGACAGCTCTGAGGGTTTGTAAACCGCAGTGAGCCCGGCTGTGGGTTGGTCTGGTGTCCGGTCCGTTGACCCCCCCTCACACGGCGGTGGTGTCGGCCCTCAGCGGGGCTCTCTGCGGCGTGGCCCGGGCCCGCTGCTTCTCTGCCTCTCTGCGTTTCCCCTCCTGCAGGTAGCGCCTCACCCCCCGGATGGTCTGGAAGGTGAGCGCCGTGCCGACGGCGTACAGGATGGCGGTGATGAGCCCGAACAGAGCCACGGCGGCGTCCGCCCCGCCCACGTCGCAGCTCATCCAGGTGTAGCCGTTGCGGGCGTACAGCCTCTCGCGCTGCTGGCACACGTCCGTGGCGTTGACCCCGATGACGAAGTGGAGGTAGAGCCCCACGGCCACCACGTACGCCACGGCGCCCACCGCCTGAAACACCAGCGCTCCGTACAGAAGCCTCCGGGACATGCGGTGGGGCGGCTTGTTCCCGGCGACCACGAACAGCAGCGAGAGGACCCCGAGGACGAGGCTGAAGGCGATGCCGCCGTAGATGCCCGGCGCCCTCATCTGGCTGTACTGACTGTCCAGCTCGCGCACCTTCTGCAGCTCGGTGCCCTGCAGGTTGAAGTTGGAGTTGATGTCGAAGCCGCCCAAGCCGCCCATGGCGGACATTCCCGACGTCACCATCTGAGCTGCAACCACGCAGATCAGGACCAGGGTGTTGGTCAGCACGGAGCACATCAGCACGATGCCTGAAGGGGGACACACGAGAGCAGACAATCAGGTCAAGGCAGCGTTTGTTGTCATTCTCTCTCTACACAGCAGCCTAGTTAGAATCTATCTTTGAGGCTGCTGGTTCCTTCCTTCCTTCCTTCAGGTGTGAATGTCCTGAATCTGTTCCTAACATTCCTGGAGGGTCAACTCTTTTGTTACTCTGCACATGACCGGTCAGGAGCATGTGATTAATCTAGCAGACTCAGAGATCAGGTTACCAGCTTTCTTTCTCCTTCATTAAAGCTACTCAGCCTCTGACTGTGAGAGAAGAGGCCTGTAAACAGCAGGAAACCGGTCCGTCCAGTTTTCCCTTGAAGTGGGGACATGTGTGATCTGCACTGAGACAGAAACCACAGTCATGCCCCGTGACGCAGCGGCTTCTACGAGAGGAGCTTCCCTCTGATCCGACCCGGATGCGTCCACCGTGACCCCGACTCACCTCTCCTGGAGCAGATGTGTGTGCATTTGGACTCGTGGTGCTCCACTCGAGGGGCTTCTCGCGCACGTTTGGGAGAGGAGTCGGCCTCACTGGGGTAGTATGGGGGTCGAGACGAAGACCTGGAGCGCAGGAACACATGCTTTTATGATTTTAAATTTCATAGCAATATTATAGGTGAAGTCAATAGTACAGAAAGCGGTTGAAACATGGTGTACTCTTTGCAGCCAGGACTCACAAATCACAAAAACAAATGACAACATTCAAGGAGGTATGACACACTAAATATAATATATGAGATGAAAAAGACGCAGTGAACTACAGTTATATATATATTATATAGCATGTGAGAATATTGGCTGAACTTACGACACACTGAGCAATAATGTGTCGGGTAATAAAGTGTACAGTAGTGGTGCTGGACTGAGCTTGTGTACGTTAATAAATAATTAACTGTAGATTGGTATAAAGCCTATTTGTGTAACGTTATCATAAGACTCTACTGAATGACTCCTGGTTGTAGTGGTTCACTGTCTTTATGGATACAGTTCTTATTATTTGAAAATATAAAATGTTAGAATTTCGACAAAAGCACCACAATGATGAAAACATGATTAAAAGAGTTTAAAACGAACACCGTTAATATATGAACTCATATAGGTAGCGATGTTATGTCAGCACGTGACCACACCTGTCGGGTGACGAACGTCTGTCATCGCGTGAGTCTCGCTCGTGTCGGCGGTCCCCGTTTCTCTCCCGGTGTCCCCGGTTTGAACGGGGCGGCTGGCTCATCACGCGACCTGCTGATCGAAACCGGTACAGTTTCGACACAGAAATGACCTTTGGACAAATAGAAACCGTACACGTTAACGAACAGTGAACACATTAAGTTTATTTTTGATGAATAATTCATTTTGTAACGTTTATTTACTTCAAGAAGGCCTTAGCGACGGTTGATGTTGGCTTACGTTAGAACGTCACGAACGTAAAAACAAAGTAAGTGGCGTAACGTTACACTGTTCCCAACATCGAGTAGTATTCATAAAAACAAGGAAGCTTTCTAAACTAAGCAACACCGGAGCCTTTATGAAACGTCACAGCTTTAATAACGTGATTAATAAAGTGTTACTTCGACCGTAAACTATCAGAGATGAACTTACTGTCAATACGTGTCGATGAGAGCACTCTAAAGTCCAACTATAACGCCATTTAAAAAAAAAAAATCACTCTCCGGCGTCCAGGTAGAAACAGCTCCACCCTACCTGTGGGAGGCGGAGCAGGAGGAGGAGCAGGAGGAGGAGCTAACTCCAGGTAGGTGGATAAGGTCCGCACAGTCTCAGCTCTGTTTGAGGGCAGCCCGTGTGTCTGTCTGTCGTTATTTATGTGCTTCTTTTATCAACAGGTGTGCATGCAGCTCCCTGAAGAGCCCTGTTGTGTTCACTCAACAATATGAACGTCTCTCTAGTTATCAGACAGTATGGGGGCTGCTCACTGGCTTATGAATACATATTAAGCAATTAGTCAATTAGGCGATGGCTTTAGTTATTCAACCAACAAATCACCACCGTTCCCTGGTTGCAGCTGATCCAGTGTGGTGTAGATGTGATGCTCTTCTCTGTCATATATGAAATAAGGTGAGCCTTCACTTATTCCCAGAGGGGGAATTCAGTTGTAGCAGCAACACAAGGACAGAAATAGAAAACAATAGAAATGAGGAAGTAATGTTAAAGTATGGTTGGCATTAGAACTTTGAGATAATTCCTTTGTTCCTTTATTTTAGTCCAGGGGTTACGATTCAACATATTGCGATTTTTAAAACAAATCTAATTTTAGGAAAGCTGTCATAGTATAAAGAACACACCTCCATATGCATAACATCTGACAAAACAAAGTGGGATCTGCATTTAGCGTTGAGTCAGCTGTTTGCAAGCTTGTATAATGTATATAATGTTTCCTGCTGGGGAGATGAAGTCAGTCTTTAAATATTACATTTAAAGTAAATGATATGTTTTTAGTTAAATCCTTGTGAATAGTATAATTATAATCAATGTCCACTAGGTGGCGGTATTAAAAAAAACGGACAATGTTGCAACAGTGAAATACTTCCGGGTTGTAGCTCCGTAAACAACAACGAGCGTGTTTCCACCCTCCAGTCGTCCAGTCTGTTCTCCTCCCTTCAGTCATGCTGTTCCTCCGGACGGCTGCTCTCGGCTGCAGAGGTCTGACCGCCCTGCGCTGCCTGCCCGCCGGCTACAGCGCCTCCAGAGCCACCGCTACATACATCCAGGGCCAGAGCCCGGAGCCACGTATCCGAGAGTACTTCTACTACATTGACCACCAAGGACAGGTGAGTGTGTACACTGACGCAACACACACACACACACACACACACACACACACACACACACACACACACACACACACACACACACACACACACACACACACACACACACACACACTTGTACAATAGAGTCTGCTGCTAGCGTGACACGGTGGTCTCTGCTCCACTTACAGCTGTTCCTCGATGACACTAAAGTGAAGAACTTTGTCACCTGCTTCAAAGGTAAACCTCAACACACACACACACACACACACACACACACACACACACACACACACACACACACACACACACACAGTCTGACTGTCATGTCTACACTATATGAATATAATGGCTCATAGTGCTCATACTAATGAAGGAACACGTCACCCAGTGCTACACTGAGGCTCATCGGTGTGTTTACACCTGTGGATGCCTTCAGAGTATTCCCGACGTGACTTATTATTAACAATATAACAATAGATTCCGTCACACGATGTCTCCCTCTTCCTTTATTGCCAGACAAACAGTTCCTGGTCTTCTTCTTCACTCGGCTGCGGTCGAACCAGAGCGGCCGCTATGAGGAGGACTTCCCCTTCTTGTCCCTGTGCGGCCGGGAGAGGAACTTTGTGCGCTGCGATGACCGTCCCGTGGTCTTCACCCACCTGCTGCAGAGTCCCGCGGGACAGCCGCAGGAGCTGCTGTCGTACTGCGGCGGGGCAGAGAAGCTGTCCGCCCCGTTCCGCCCGGAGGCGCTGTACATGCATCCCGTCAGCGGACGGGTTTACCACCCGTGCTCGGAGCGCGGAGGAGGAGGAGGCGGCGCCGTCGGCCTGGTCAGGTCGGCTCTGGCCATCGAGCTCAGCCCGTTCTTTGTCTACGCTTCGGAGCGCTGTCAGTCGGGTCAGCCTACGCACTTTCTCTGGGGGGGACAGAGGCACACGCTGACCAATGAGCTCGCGGGATGCTTCCCCACTGCGGAGGAGACCGGCGGGCAGCAGGACGGACTGGGATAACGAGCAGAACCGGTCAAGTGGGACGCCTGTTAGATTTTGAAATATTGTCCACGTAAAAAAGCCATCTGTGTCCCACAAAGACAACCGAGCTGTGATCCCGATGGGATTGTTACTGTCTGAAGCCTGAGCTGACGTTCCTTTATGTGATATCACATCTCACGCATATCCATTGATGATGCAGACAAAGCATCGACTCAATTAACCTGTACAGTGAAGAGCAGCATTAGAGCAACTGTGCTAAAGGGAAGAGAGCATTTACGTTGCACATTGAGATGTTTATACATTAAACACCACTACAGCCAGAACAATATAAAGCCTACAATGATATATAGCATATAATATATATCATATTTATAAGAAACATTTTCAGGTCACAGATGTCTGCAGTAGAGTGCTATATTGGTGCGCTTGTGTGGATTTGAATCAAATAGTATTTAATGTTCCTAAAATATGATGGAAAGAAAAACGCATAATGTGAATCTTGAATATGTATTTATGAGTGAACAACACCAGGAACATTTTCTGTGGTTTTAAAAAAAAAAAAAACTAGAAGAATTTAAAAATATACAGTCAGATCCTTCTTTAATAAAGTGAGACACTCTGATTGTTTAGTTTTGTGTTGTCGAATGTTACAATCATAAGAAATGTTTTATATGAAATCGCTTCTGCAGATCTTGCCACTCTCTCCCTCACAGTACCATTCAAATGTGTACTCTGCCGTTTTACTGCATGTGTACTTTAATCAAGTACTTCTCTGTTGTGCTGATAATTCAACTGCACTATGGATCTGACTGATGACACATACTTGTGTTATTACATCTTTCAATTTTACTTTCACATACATGTATCTACAGAACAACACCATGCAAGGGGCTATTTTTGGATATATTAGTTTTTGTTCATACTAAAGCTTGTACTTTTAATATATTACCTTTTGAGTGAAGGGGTTATTAATTCATAATTCACATATTTTATTCACACAAAAGTCCGTCCTCCTTTCACAGTTGGCCAACTGCCACAACATCACAAAGCAGCACGGACACTTGTACAGCTGCGCACCGTCCAATAAAAGTGTCTGTTACGGTAACCTGTGTCTCTTACGGTAACGAGTGTCTCAGTAACTAACGTGTGTCTCTTAAGGTAACCTGTGTCTCTCACGGTAACGAACGTGTCTCTCTTACGGTAACCTGTGTCTCTCACGGTAACTAACGTGTGTCTCTTACGGTAACCTGTGTCTCTCACGGTAATTAACGTGTGTCTCTTACGGTAACGTGTGTCATCTGAAACTGGAACTGCAGCATAGTGTGTGTGTTTTTTTTCCCAGCACACATCACGCTTCTCCGTGCCTCGGGGTGTTTGTCTCTCTCTCTCACACACACACACACACACACACTCACTACAGAGCCCGCGAGGGGAGAGTCAGTGGGGCTTTAAAAAGAAAGGAAAACTTCAAATCCCAGAGATCCCGGCATCCGTGAACCGAAAGTAAGGGCTAGTGGGAAAAACAAACAAACATGGCAGCGCCGTCCAGCGACACATGCGAAGCTATGGAGCGGTCTATCCGGGAGCGGGTCCCCCCGCTGCTCACGGACCTGTACCAGTTCACCATGGCGTACGCGTACTGGCGGACCGGACGGCACCAGGAGCCCGCCGTGTTCGAGCTCTTCTTCCGGGACAACCCGTTCGGCGGAGGCTTTTCGCTGTTCGCGGGGCTGCGCGACTGTCTGCTCTTCCTGCGCACTTTCCGCTTCACGGACCAAGGTGAGGATGTCACTCGGACCTAGTTAACCGCGTTATCGTCAGGTTCAAGCGGTATGAAGTAAAAAGCCCCAAATGTGTTAAATGGCGGTGTAGAAAGTTGCATCACATGGTGTTTGTCAAACTCTTTTTTCCCCTCACACTGCTGTGGTTGCGCAACACTCCGCCGCGCGACCCCTGAGAGAGGCTTTCAATGAGAACTTGGTGAACTTTGACTTTTAGACTTGACCTTTAGCACTCACAGGAATAATCTGTAATCACCGCTGTGCGCGTGAAGCAACAGCACACCGCATACCGAGAGAGCAGTCCACACTGCCTCTCCTCACGGAGGCTAAACTGCGAGTAAGTACATGCGTCAGGCTCAACCTCAAGTTCATGCAGATGTACACTAAACCACGAGAGTAATAATGAGCAGTACACATACCGATGCATTACATACACACACTCTGAGTGAAGTACACCAGTAATCAGCTAAATGTGCATAAAGCCACGAGTTATGTAGAATTATGTTTTATTCTTGTTGTGCGGTATGATGGGATTCGTTATCAGTGATGAGTTACTTTGGAAGCAGCAGCAGTAACAATGCATCATATTTTAATAATAACAATGGTAATAATATAAATAACTAATTATATAACTTAAATATCTCAAAACACATTTTTACAGACTGGCTTTTATGCGATCTCGTCGCTTTTCTGTTTTATTTTTATTTGTTGATTTTTGAAGCACAAAGCGCTGTACAATAAAGGAAGATAGACATAGATCATAACAAAAAAATCCTTCATGGAGGTGATTTAATAATAATAATAATAATAATAATAATAATAATAATAATACATTTTATTTATATAGCGCCGAGACTTATTAAACACAAACTACCAAAGCTCGACAATTTATGAACAATTAATATTCGGCACCTTTAGGCGTCTGAGGCAGGAAGCAAACACACACACACACACACACACACACACACACACACACACACACACACACACACACCCTCCCAATGTCCTGCCACACAAACTCACTACAGCGCTCACTGACACCAGTAGAAGTATGGTTCACTCGTGCCAGCAGGTCTTCATGATGTCACACGTCTTGTATGTCTTAATCTGCAAAGTCACTCCGGAAGTCAAAGTCACACCTCTGACGTCTGTCGGTCGCTGCCCTTCCCGGCGAGTTATTAGATTTCAGCTCCGTTACTGTAATTGTGCGTGCGGTGAGCCGGGACACGTGAGGACGCATCGTGAGGACGCATGTTCTCGTGTAAGAGCACATGTGTCGGAGGATGAAGGATGCCCCTCTGTCGACGGTCGCGCTGCCGTTCCCAGCTGTTGTGCTAAAACGTTGTGTTTTGTGGATCCAGATGTGGAGTTCCTGCGCTCCGTCCTGCCCCCCGCCACCGACCCCGCCTTCTTCCAGTTCCTGCGAGGCCTGGACTGCTCCGGGGTCACACTCCGCTCCGTCCCGGAGGGCACTGTGGTGTTTGCCAGGGTGAGGTTACCGGATACAGGGTTCTGTAGGGGGGGGGGCGAGGTCAGAGGGAATAACCTGTTTTACATCTCTAAAACATCTGCAGGAGCCTCTGATGGAGGTGGCGGGTCCGTTAGCTGTGGTCCAACTGCTGGAGACCAGTTTACTGTGTCTGGTCAACTACGCCAGGTAACAACCAACACACACACACACACACACACACACACACACACACACACACACACACAGAAGAAACAGCTGCTTTTAATACTACATATACAATTTGCAACCAGTAAATGACCTTTTCTGATTAAATTGATTACATGTTGTCCTTCCATGCGGACGTTCTGGTGACATTTCAGGTTTCATCAAGAGCAGGGATCATTGCCCCATGTCATCTCTCTCTCTCTCTCTCTCTCTCTCTCTCCACACTGCAGACTAAATATGGTCCATATGATGATATTTAAGAAAAGAAAAAGCCCAGTCAAAAAGTCCAAAAGCCAATTATGATGATCATAGTTCATTGTGAATGTATTACAGTGCTTTGAGGTTAGTTCGGCGTTCTCTGCTCGATGAGAAGGACCGAGGATCAGATGCTACACATGTGAAACTGAATCATGAGGATGCACCTATGTGAAGCATTTACTCTCAAGATAAATGACCAAACTAAAGGGAAAATAAGTTGTTCTGCTAGCTGCAGCTTTCCGCCCAAACTGCACATTTTCTAACTTGCTTTTGGCTCCGTGAGACTCAAAGCAGCCTGCTTCTGCTCCGTCTCCTCTCTGTCGTCAGCCTGGTGTGCAGTAACGCTGCCCGCTTCCGCCTGGCGGCCGGCCCCAGGAGGAGGCTGCTGGAGATGGGCCTCAGGAGGGCCCAGGGACCGGACGGAGGGCTCACCGCCTCCCGATACACACACGTAGGAGGTGACGTTTTGTGCGGTCTGTAATACGCGTTCATATGCATGTATGGATTGCTTTTTTCTAAATGCTCTCATGATGACTGTTGTTCAGGCGCGTCGCCTCGGGCCTGAACCTCACTGACGTTGACACAAGAACCTGTCTTTCAGGGTTCGACCTCACCAGTAACGTTCAGGCTGGTTTCCTGTTTGGGATCCCGGTGGCGGGGACCATGGCTCACTCGTACGTCACTTCCTTTACCTCGCTGGAGGAGGTGTCGCCGCAAGTGAGTGCTCCCTCCTCCGACCGCGCCAATGGGTTTTTTACGCTTTTTTTTTTTTAGCTCGTCAGGCTGCAGCTTTTTACTGCCTAGTGCGGTTGGCTGTCCGCTGCAGGAGTGCTATCAAAAAGGTTCAGCCTTAGGGGCTCAAGCGGTTGTGATCACGTGGTTAACTGTGTCCTCTGTCTACAATCAGACTCTCGTGGCGCTGAACGGAAAGCCCGATCCAGTTGACATCATTTCGCTGACTAAGGGCTGGTTGAGTCGCGTGTGTGAGCTTCTGGGGGGTGAGCCTGGGAAGGTCCGCGAGGGCGAGCTGGCGGCCTTCTTGTCCTACGCCGTCGCCTACCCTCAGAACTTCCTGCCTGTGATTGACAGCTACAGTGTTGGCTGGTAACTACTGGTGTTACGTTTTTATACTAAAAACAAAACAACTATGTGTTGAGGCTTTTGTCATGTGACTCACTTTCTGGAGAATCTCTATATTTCAATTATTTCATTAATAAAGTAAATAAGGTAAGAATAATACATTTTCTCCACTTTCTAATATATATGCAGGACTTCCTCTTGTATTTGAGTATTTTTACACTGTGGTAGTAATACTTTTGTTGGAGTAAATGCTCACAGTCCTTCGTTCTCCACTGACGTAGCCTCATGTATTTCATAACAAAGGCTCTACAACAACACATGTGGCCTAACAGCAGTCATGGTTAGAGTTAGTAAGAACATAAATACCAGAGCAGTACTTATTACTCACAGCTGGAGTACAATGTGCCGTTTTTACCAGCAGGTGTCACTGGTGCACTCTGAGTGAAATCAGGTTTAGACCAGCTAATCTAATAGTAATAGAGTTTGACTAACCCTCATGTCACATGTCACATGTCTTCTAATCAATAGCGGGACAATTCTCAAGTAATTCATAGAAAACAGATGGTTGTGTGTGTGTGTGTGTGTGTGTGTGTGTGTGTGTGTGTGTGTGTGTGTGTGTGTGTGTGTGTGTGTGTGCTTTCAGCAGTGGCCTGTTGAACTTCTGTGCGGTGGCCCTGGCCCTGTGTGAACTGGACTACAGGCCCGTAGGCGTCCGCCTGGACAGCGGGGACCTCTGTAGGCAGTCTCTTGACGTCCGCCGTGTCTTCAGACTCTGCAGCGAGCAGTGAGTGAGGTGCCCTGCTGCATCTCTAATAACCCCCCCCTCCCCCCCGCAGTGGGAATATATATATATATATATATATATATATATACGTCTCCCTCCTCCGGAGGTCCGCGGCGTTGCATCTGATTGTCCCGTTCTTCACCTCCACAGCTTCTCCGTCTCCGCCTTCGACTCGCTGATCATCGTTGCGACCAATAGCATCACGGAGCAAAGCATGGCGGAGCTCAACAAGAAGGTGGAGTGTGACTGAACGGGGGGGATCGTCGATGGCGATGGTGATGACTCCTCTCTGACGTTCCGTGTGTTATCGTTTCAGGAGAACGAGATCGATGTGGTTGGAGTTGGAACACATCTGGTCACCTGCACGCGGCAACCCTCGCTGGGCTGCGTGTACAAGGTAACGCCCTTCATCGCCTCTCCAACATGCCTCGAACTCCCCTTCTCCGTTCTTCATTTGCATGGCGCCATTTTTTTTTTTTTTTTTTTTGTATGTGTATTAGCTAGTGGAGGTGAGGGGACAGCCCAGGATGAAGATCAGCGAGGACCCGGAGAAAAGCACCGTGCCCGGGAGGAAAGCCGTCTACAGGCTGGTGGACGCCGAGGGTGAGGATCCCATCTTCAACTCTCAGGATGCAGAATAGAAGCGTTCGGTCTCCTGCCGTATGACGAGCGTCGCCGCCTCACTGGGCTGCCAGCGGGCTTCTAAACGTTTTCACGGCTCTTTTTTTTTTTTTTTCCTCCCTCGCAGGCCATCCGTTTCTGGACCTGGTGAGTCTGGCTGTGGAGCCTCCTCCAGAGGCGGGGGTCTCTGTGAGCTGTTACCCTCTGATGCGTGATAAGTCCTGTGTCTCAGTCATTCCGGCTCAGGTCACCTGTCTGCGCCAGGAGGTGTTCACCAAAGGACAGGTGAGGATGGGCCGCAGACTAGTTTCTGTTTGCTGATGCCTCGTTGTCGCGGTTGCTTCCCATCCATCGTCACGTCCATATTTTTGGGTTATCATCTGGACAAGAGTGTTGAATTGCACACCAGAAGTGGACTGGAAGTCTGTACAAAGTGTGCGTTGTCTCCCTTGTGGACTTGATATATTGGACAGCAGTCTGGACTTCATAGAGAAGACACACCCTTAAAGTCTGCAGCTTGAGTTCAGCCCTCGTCTCTCTCTCTCTCTCTCTCTCTCTCTCTGTACACTTTAACCATGAACCACGTCTGAAATGTGTCTCCCACTCTTTGTAGGTCACACACCCTCTGAGCAGCGCTGCAGAAACTAGAGTAAAGGTCCAGAGTTCCCTCCAGACTCTGCACCCCCGACACAAGAGGCTGCAGGAGCCCGACTCTTACACGGTGAGCTTCACACACACACACACACACACACACACACACACACACACACACACACACACACACACACACACACACACACACACACATCTGGACTGGATACTCACAAATACTTAAGGAGCTTCTCATCTTATCTGCGGCGTTCTCTCTTCCACCAGGTGGCGCTGTCGGAGAAACTCCATCACCTGGTCACGGAGACCCAGAAAGGAAGCTCCAACAACAGCAACTTTCTTTTAGCCAACTAAATATAACCGTAGAGGACCGCTCCGTTGTCATCGCCTGTGTTTTTGTTTCGTCTTTTTGTCGACCCTCTTTTCCAAAGTGCCTCCTGGTGAGAGACGTGCATTCTCCCCAGGAACCCTGACATACTCTCCAAATATAGCAAATACAAATGTGCTGTGGCCCAAGTCATTCAGCTGATGTCTGTACGACAGGGCTGAGATGAGCAGAGCTTCACTTTGTACTCCTGCGAGCCCAGAGTGGACAGATGGAAGCAAATGGACACACAGCATCTGGACTTAATTAATGGACTTTTTTGTTTGTTTGTTTGTTCTGCTGGAAACTGTGGTTTGATGTGTTTAACTAGAAACTGCAAAGCAATTTAAATTGATGGATAACAAAAAGGTGGAGGACAGTTCGTCACGCGTTCTACATTGACGAATCACAAGATATTAAATTGCCCAAAATAATTTCAAACTGTTATCTCTCTTTAATTGATCAACAGGTAAAATGGGATTATAGATTATCGGTTACGTGAAAAACACAAAATGTACTGAACTTGGAGCGGATTTAATTAGCTGAACAAAGGTTTAAACAATCGGCACGGTAAGCTCTGATAAAGACAGATTTCTGCTACTTCTATATTTTGAGTTTCAACAGCAAACTGCAGAAGACAAATTCTCCTGATATGTGTGTGCACTTGTACTTTGAGTGATATTGACTTTTGTCCTTTTGGCGTTTTGACTTATTTTGGATTTGAGATCCGACTCAGAAGGGTTTCATGACTGAATCCACTTCATCCTCTCTCCACTCTCTCCTGAAACCCCTTCGCTGCAGATGGTCTCCTCCCCTCTCCTCCCCTCCCCTCTCCTCCCCTCCCCTCCCCTCCCTTCCTCTCTGCTCCTGCACATGTGAGAATGTGTCCTTGAATTGGGATTGGCTGCCCGCTGACCAGTGGTAGCAGACATGCAGATACACCCAGCCGACACATGGAGCTGGTTAGACATGGGGTGGGAGGCTGTGACGTCATCCCTGACTCTTCTCGCCGAGGTGGACGACACCGTGAATCTCACACGGGCCACACTCTGAGCCTCCAGCACAATATTGAAGTTTTATTTATGAGGAAACATGCTGTATTTGATATTCACCATCAGTGTTAAAAGACTAATGTAGGTGAAGATCATTTTAATAGTGAAAAACTGGCAAAAACAGTCCAAAACATATCGATTTATATTGATATAGAAGTGATAAACTATTTAGACAATAACTTTTAAAAACTTGTTTTCTTGATAAACAACTAAAAAGATTTTAGATGAATTTTTCTGTCCATCAACTTTTCCCTCTGAGGTGTAGTGGAGTAGAAGTATGAAGTAGTTTAAAATGGAAATATTCAAGTCAAGAGCAACATCAGAATTGCACATAAACACAGTCCTTCATTAAATGTACTTAGTTACATTCCATTATTCACTTTTCCACACCGTTAAAGATTTAAAATCATAAACTTATGATGATAGCCAACAGCTAACAGAACTAGCTGTTGGCACCCAAACAGCTGGGTGAGTTTAATGTCGTTTTTGGAAAGCTCGTGTCTTATAGAACTACTTTCTGTTGAGCTTGTTTCTGGGTTTGAATGAATGTGTTGTTAGCATGCCTTACAGGTGATGGCGTCTAGATGAGGGTTAGCCAATTAGCTTATAGCCAGTCAATTACCAGGTTGTAGACTCACCTGGAGGTCTGCACTCAACTGATTACACCTTTTTAGTTATATAATATTATTATTATCAATAGTGTTCATATTTGATTTTGGGAACAGTTTAAAAACGTGGGTTTATTATTGTTTTTGACATTGTTTTAATAACCTGTTATTAATATGCGTACATGATTTGTTGCTGCAGCTGATGACTGTCTGACACGTTGAGACCTTCTTCATTTAACCCCACTTGACCTCTCGACCCGCCCTGTTCACTCCGTGGGTTGATCCGCGTTAAACGCGTGTCTCCTTTCCACCAGTGGCTGCAGGTCTCCTGGAGACCCGCGGAGGTCGCTCTGCTCCCTTCCTCCTCTCCGCCGTTGGTTCTCCGGTGCGACTCTCCCTCCCCTACCCTCCTCCTCCTCCTCCTCCTCCTCCTCCTCCTCCTCCTCCTCCTCCCTCATATATATATATATATATATATACTACAGCACAAAATCTGATCAAGCTTTTCCGGTCGGCTAGTCCTAATTTCCTCTCAAGACCTCTGGTGTTGGAGCAGCGCGGACGCACAGACCGAGACCCTGGTCGAGGAGCAATTAACTTCATAGCCTGCTGCCTACCACCACAACCCCGCACGCCTCCGCACGGTTACTCCTGCGTATGGTAATGCATCCTGTCGGCGGTTTACCGTGCCCAGGAGGGAGGAGTGTGTGAAGGGGGGGAGAGGAGAATGGTTCGGCGGATGGGAGCTCCGTGGTCTCCCATCCGCGCGCCTCTCTGTCTCCGTGAAGCCGCCGCAGAGCGCCCGCCGTTGTCCGTCCTCTTTCTCCAGCCGCCCAGCTGCGCTCACCTCCGGGTATTTTGTCCGACTCGTCCTTGCATAACTCGTTGTCTCTGTCGCTCGCACTGACTTCATTCTCCACATAAGCCAGGAGCGGGACAGACACGTCCCGAGGCAGGAGTTGCAAGCGGCAAAAAGGGAGGCGAGCGACGCGTCGTGGGTTCGAAGCCGGACCGTGGTTGCCTTTTTTCTTTTCGCTCGTGGATTGAAGGAGCAGCAGGAGGACACTTAAAGTTTGGAAACCCGAGTCCAGCGGTGATGAGATCTCGCTCCGAGAGGATTTCACTGGTGTGCTGCCAGAAGCATCTGGAAAGGATAACACAGGAATACACTCCCCCTCCAGAAATCCAGAGGACCAGAGATCCAGAAGACCAGAGAAACAGAGGACCAGAGATCCAGAAGACCAGAGAAACAGAGGACCAGAGAACCATTTCACTGCTTCTGCTCTTGAGTGATATTTGTTAGCTTTTGTTTTAATGTCAATAGTTTAATCACACACACACTTAAAACTTCTGCTGCTGTGATTTGGATTCATAACAATATTTCCTGCTGGCATCAGTGGTTTTGGACGTGTTAGATAACTGGTGCGTTCAGTGATTAAAGCATCCTCACCTATAAACCACCACAGATCAGTAGTCCTGCGAGGTGTGTGTGTGTGTGTGTGTGTGTGTGTGTGTGTGTGTGTGTGTGTGTGTGTGTGTGTGTGTGTCGCTATGCAGTGAAGATGTGTGCAGCCAGGTTCAACGGCTGTGCCGAGGAGGCCAGCGGCGGCGGTGGGTCTGTCGGTCCGGTCACGGCCTCCAGGATGCCGGACTGGACCGAGGCCGGTCCCCGCATCCTCCACAGCCTCGAGATGGGGACGGTGATGACCGTCTTCTACCAGAAGAAGTCCCAGAGGCCCGAGAGGAGAACCTTCCAGATAAAACAAGACATGCGGCAGATAGTGTGGAGCCGAAACCCCGACAAAATAGAAGGAGAGGGTGAGTATTGGTAGGGTTACTGAGTGGAGCGACATGAAGGTGTTAACTGCAGCGCATGACATCCCTGATGTGTCTCAGTCCCATGCATCGTATGCACTTCTTTGTTCTTCACTTCTTTATATTATGAGCCAGGTCACACATTCTGTATCAGAGCACTGAAGAGTATTTCTGGGTTTTACATAGAAACAAAAGCAGATATTAGAGAGAACTTATTCTTTCATATAACGGAAGCATTTGGTGACCCCGGGGTGAGAGCCACTGTATTACAGCTTACCTTAATTACACAAAGACACATGTTCTCATTATAAAGAAAGCTCCATTAAGAAAGTACCCAAAACATCAACACATCAGATAGAATTGTAGGACTGCTAGACACTGTGAGGGGTCAGTGAGAACAACTGACCCTTTAAAACATTTTATTTTATTTATTATACTTTATTCATCCCGCAAGGGAAATTCGTTCTCTGCATTTGACCCCTCCCTGTACAGGGAGCAGTGGGCTGCTCCTGAGAAGCGCCCGGGCAGCGGTTAGGGGTTCAGTGTCTTGCTCAGGGACACTTCGGCACAGGCCTCGTAGCAGACGGTTGCCGGCCGACCGCTCTCTACCCAATGAGCCACGGCCGCCCTAAAACATGCGGCCGAATATCGAACCTCAAACCTCTTTTAGGCCAAAATGTGTCTGCTGGACTGAAAACAACAAGTATCAACAAGTGACCCTTTAAAAGAGAGAGTTTGTTTTGATCTTTTCTGTGTGCGCCTGCTGTAAAGGTGCAGGACAGAGCATCACTGCATGAGAGACCTGTGGCGGCCGTAGGTCCTTCTGTCTGCCATGTGTTGTTCTAACTCTCAGACTTTATGGTAGCGCAGAACAAACAGACTCCTCCCTTCTGAGATAGGAATAGGTTTACTGCTGTCAGGCTTGTTTTTCCATCGTCCCGCTGAAGGGGTTTCTTTTTGTCATAACTTCAGAAAACATCACCACCAATTGGACGACACGTGTGCATCGTGACGATTACAGAAGACGCTGCAAGTTGCAAAGAGTTGAAAAGACAAAGAGGTTTTCAGATGACGCTGAAGACAGACGATCACACACGAGGCGTTTTTTACACTGACTATACTCTGTTATACTGACACAGCCTGTATCTTACGGCAAGCCATTAACTGTGAGAAATTCAAAAAATGTATTTAAAATCAGATGCTAGTACTCAGTACCAGTCAAACACAAAATATCTGCATTAATATCAGTCAAGCAATCAGAATGTCTAAAGTAAAGAAACTCATAGTATGAAACCAAAGCTCTGAGGCTCATGACAGCTGCCCAGATGTGGGTGTTGTTTCTGCTTGGGGAGTCTTGTGTCAATTATTTATCCATAATCATAAAGCCTTCCCTAACCCAAGGGACAACCGCTACGAGTTTGAGCTTGCGTGAAACCACCTCAACGCTCAAACCCCCCCCCCCCCCCCCGCAGATGAGAACCGTGCTCTCTCACAAACACACACTTTCAGAACCCACAGACCTCCCTCTGGACAAATCCAGCAGTACATTCCAGGAACTCAGCGGGTCTCTCCTTCACTTTATCTCCCAGCTACCCACTTTTTCTTCCCTCCTAACCCTCCTACCCCTCCTCCAGCTGTCCCTCCCTCCACACACACACACACACACACACACACACACACACACACACACACACACCTAAACAGCCTTCTCGTTTTCTAGATCTTCGGTGACCGCCCGTGTCCCTTTCTGAGTCCTGGGTCAATCATTTGATTCTTTTGTCCTAACTCATATTTATCTAAGTGACCCCTTCACCCCCCCCCACCCCCCTTCTCCTGATTTTCCTTCCTTTTGTTTTTGTTGCCTCGTTTTTTTTTCTTCTTCTTTTGTTTTGCTTTCAAATGAAGTTCCTCCCTCAGCTTCGCTGTTTGTCTTTTTTGAGATGAGCGCCTTGGCAAACAGTGGAGGTATTAAATCCTGAGGCGCAGGAAGTGTGGGGTTATCAGGGAGTGTCTCGCTTCCCGTCTCAGATTGAAGGACTGGCTGGCTGCGGGACAAACAAAAGGTCCAGCATCTTCTGCAGGAAGGGAAGACATGGACCACAAATGAGGCGCCGCCGCCGCCGCCGCGGTGGTTTGCACCAATAGGGAGTCATTTAAAGTGTGCATCCGTGTGTTTGCTAAAGCTAAAACGACTACCCGTTCCTTTGTCCATTTTACAACCCGACCTCGTGCTTATTTTTCATTCTGCTCTCCCATAGTTCTGCTTCCCTGCGATTTATAATCTCCACCAAGTAGCCTTCTGCCATCTGGTCCGGAGTGATGTCACCAGCTGCACCGAGAACAGTTTGTTTCGCTGGAAATGCACTGCAATTATCCACGGCTGGTGGTTTCAGGTCAGCCGTCCGTGCAACTCGTGGTGCGTTCAGGGACCTTTCAGTCAGTCCAAGCAGCGAGCACCGCACCGGCGAGACCGGGTAGTTTACGAGCTTCTCTGGCGGCGATCTTTGCCGACGGTATCTTTTACTCTGATGTGTCTCCAGCTGGCCCACCAACCTCCCTCCTCTTACGTTTACATCAGACTGATTCTTTAAAGCACTTGTGTGTGTGTGTGTGTGTGTGTGTGTGTGTGTGTGTGTGTGTGTGTGTCTTTATCACAACCATGCTTACAGCCTGGACCAGGGTCAAAGGCCACAGTGGGAGGAATCATGCCTTGTGTGAGTGAGACAGGCAGGGAGTATGTCCAACGTCCAGATGGCATAGCAGGAAGTAATAAAGGGAAAGGCCAGAGTAAAAACAAACACAGGTTTTGGGGTATCAGTTTGGGAGGAAATTGACTGTGAGGAACTTTGTGCTAACACAACTTACCAACGTCTTTAGAAACCTGAGCTTCAGGACCAACTCTGAGACGTTTTTCTTTAAACATGTTATCCAAAAATCCATTTTTCTTTTTTTAATTAAATTCATCAAATGTCTGTGTTCGACATAAAGCAGCCATGAAAGAACTACAGTGTAAAACTACCAAAATGGTGACGCGTCAAAGGTTTTTCTTCCTCTCCCTTGAAAACAGCCGCTCGAGTTCCCTTCAGGAGGGAGTCATCCTCTCATCCTCTCATCCTCTCATCCTCTCATCCTCTCATCCTCTCATCCGGCGAGATAAACTGCTGAGAATCCTTTCAACAGGAAATATCCGTTGAAATTATATAAGTAAACAAGATCCGGAGGAAGCGTTTGATGTTGATTTTAGTAGATGACTGTTTGGAATATTCCGTCGTATGACATCTGCGGTTGTGAATGTTAATAAGTTGGATGGGTTTTGGTCCAGATGCTCTGCAGCTTTCCCCCCCAGAAGTTTAGTGGCCAAACGGTCTGATGGAGGTTTTTTTCAATTAAAGAATAAGGCTGGTGTTATTTAATATCTTTCTCTTTGTTAACAAATCCTTTGAGAACACCAAAACCGACTTCCTGTCCGCGTGTCTCAGCCCCAAGCCCATTGGTTACTAATGAAGAGCTAAATCCTAAAACAATGGGTTAGCTCTCATCAGACGTTATTGAACAGGATGACATTTGTTGCATTTGTTGGGAACTAATTTCAATTTTCCTTGAAAAGCTTAAAGCAGAGCAGGTCATCTGTGGGCAAGAACTCTGTGGGATTCCGTTACGTGTCTTCCTGCTGCTTCCAGCTCTGAACCGTCCCACTAAATCACGGACACATTTCCGTCCGAAGATAATGGACTTCTTTCTTAATCTAATGCCAAACACACTCCCTGTCATCTGCACTCGCAGGAGGCTCAGATAAGAACCAGATTCCTCCTCTCGGCTCTTTGATTCAGGCTCGTGTAGAACCTGCTGAGGACGGCTCTCGCTTTGGTCCCGATAAAGACCAGCGACGGGCTTTGATTGTTCTGTCCTCTGTGTCCCCCGTCGTCTACCTGTTGGGCAGGACACTCGGACACGAGACGTCTCTGTCCTCTTTAATATTCCGGTTCTGTTTTTGGCTGGAAGTAAAATAGCACCAAGGCTTCACAGAGTCACGTTCAGTTCAGCTGTGTGTGTGCGTGTGTGTGTGTGTGTGTGTGTGTGTGTGTGTGTGCGTGTGCTCTAGTAGGCCTGTGTGTGGTGTGTGAATGCCAGAGTATCTCTGAGTGTGTGTTTGTGTGTGTTTGCACAAGACATCTGCTATGTCAATAAGCCGGCTTTTTCTCTGTGGGTGTGTCCACCGCTGCGAGTGTCAAAGTAGAGTCCAGAGTCGCCAAACTCGTCCGCTCTGTTAACCCTTCTGGTGCAGCTGAAGCTCTGCAACGTTTCATTTATGAGTGCCTTACTCGTTAAATGTAGAAATAAATAGATAGAACCTGCCACAAGTGCAGCTTTTAACCCTTTAAATGCTGAGTTTTTACAATGAGAAGAAAAATGCGGTGTTGCCAAAATGATATGGCAAAACTAGAGCTGGAGACGACTCCCAAACCGTATCAATTAAACGATTTCCCTTACTTAAAACGTGCCTTAATTATCCCATAATCTGTACAAAGCAGCCTCAATAATCACACGTTTTATTTAGTACAAATAGAACAACCTTAGTCATTAATGTAAGAGCTGACTGAGGAGCTTCAGCAACATTCTCCACTGAAAGTGAGCGACTCCGTGGAGGCTAAGCTACGAAAAGTGTCTGTTTGTTTGGCTGCTGCTGAAAACCTCTTCAGGCTTTTGGAGCATCCTGCCACCGACAGCTGAAATGTTTGTGTGTCTGTTTTTTGGCTCTGTGGACTCACACACACACACACACACACACACACACACACACACACACACACACACACACACACACACACACACACACACACACACACAGTGCATTTGTTGAGCCGATTTCTGTGTGTTTGGCAGGGAAACGAGCAACGTGCCAAACTGTGATTCATGGCTGTGTGCATATTTGTGTTCATGCAACACTATCCTTCCTTCCTTCCTTCCTTCCTCCCTCCCTCCTCCAGTGGACATACGAGAGATCCGGGAGCTGCGGTTGGGGAAGGGCTCCCGTGACTTTGAGCGCTACCCGGAGGAGGCCCGTAAACTTGACACCGCCCACTGCTTCATCGTGCTCTACGGCCTGGAGTTTCGCCTCAGGACCCTCAGCGTGGCCGGTCAGTGTGTGTGTGTGTGTGTGTGTGTGTGTGTGCGCACAAGTGATTCCCCATGTACCTTTGCACACTTCAAAGGTCGTGCTTTTTAAAAGTGGGTTTAAAGGACAAATATTACCCATTGGGTGTCGTGTTTGTTGTTCTGGCCATCATTGTTCTCAGTAGTAATATTGTAGTCGAGCTTATTTGTGAGATCTTGGAACACAGTGACTAAACTGTGTGTGTGTGTGTGTGTGTGTGTGTGTGTGTGTGTGTGTGTGTGTGTGTGTGTGTGTGTGGAATGAGAGATGATTACCATTATTCAGGTGCTCGTTCTTTTGGTTTTACATCCAGTAAAGTGGGTCAGATAATCTGTATAACCTGTTGACTTTGTTTTAGTGACGTGTTTGGTGATAAAAAGTAATGAACAAACCTACAATTTTTTTTTTTAATTAACATTTAAATAAGCTTTTAAATGCACATTTGTTTTAGCTGCTTGTTCACTAAACCTTCAGGGAAGTCAAGTCACCAAAGCCAGATATTTTTGATATTATATTATTTTCTTGTGTCGTCATTTCTGTGTCTTCGCAGCTTTCAGTGAAGAGGAGGTCAACATGTGGATCACTGGTCTCAACTGGCTGATGATCGACACCCAGAGAGCTCCGGCACCACAGCAGACAGACAGGTGTGTGTCCATGTGTTCGACTGGAGACTGGAGACTGGATGTCTTTGAGACACTTTAATGGTTTTAAGTTTTTCTTTAATTTGTGGCCAAGTTATAACCCTGCATCACTGAACTATAAGCACCTATCAAGTTCCTACCCCCCCCCCCCCCCCCCCCCCCCCCCGTGTGTGTGTGTGTGTGTGTGTGTGTGTGTGTGTGTGTGATTAAATGATAACTGGTTGCATCAAAAGAAGTAGCGACCTGGACGGGAAAGGGAGGTGCTGGGCGGAGGAGAGGACAAATATTTGTTTTGGGATGAAAACATTTACTCTAGATGAATGTGCGGGGGCAGTTATGGCTTCTGCGGTGCGAGCCGGGGAACAGAAGGTGGCTGTCGACATAATGTGAGCGGTATATGTTTGGAAATGGTCAGAGGAAACGAAATGGACTAATTTCGTCTGTTTATGACTCTTGGGTAAATTGTAGATTCAACAGCTTTCACTGGGTTTGACAAACACAGACGATCTAAGTCAAACTGAAATGTGAATGCTCCTCACTTTTTGTGTGCGGACTTGTCCTCATAGTCCTCATCCTCAAAGACTTCACTCTTTTAAAGGACCAGTGTGTAGCAATTACAAGGATCTATTGGCAGAACTGGAATATGATATAACTTAGTGCTTATTAATCACCTGAAAATAAGGATTGCATTTCAGTTGCCTTAAAATACGGAGGAAATAAATGTCAGTCTCCAGCGATGCAGTGCAGCGTTTAATTCGTCAGCGATCGCTCTCATTTTCTTTAGCAGGATCCTTGTAACAGTGGCTCTTTCGGTGTGGTGCTTTCTCCCTCCATAGGTGGCTGAGGAAACAGTTCGAGGCCATGGACAGGAACCACGAGGGCAGGTGGGTGACTCGCGCGCAAACACGTCGACGCCCAATCAGAGCTCTCACAGCGGCCCGTGACGGATGCTCATGGGCCGGTGTGTCGCGGCAGGTGGCGCGTGGACGTGGAACCAGATCCAGATGTCATCAACGAGCTTTGTCGCACATCTGTCCGGGGGGTCTGCAGTGACCTTAACCTCCACGCCCAGAAGCTCCGCTTGTCTCTCACACACACACGCTTTCTGTTTCGCATTAATAAATCCCGGCTTCTGTTTTGGGTGGAAGCCGCTCCAGGACAAACAGCCTGCCACTGCCTGATAAGGAGCAGGAAGTGATGCGATGGGCTGGGAGAGGGCAACTTCCTGTCTCCTGTGAAAATAGTAACAGTAGCTAGACAGAGGGAAGCGGGCGGAGAGAGGAATCAGACCTGGCAGCGGGTCGCGGTCGTTGACCCCAAAAGAGCCTCTCGGCGCTCTGACCTGGATTCTTCTGCTACCTGCCTCTTTTGCTTTCTTCCTCATTCTACGGCTGACGGCTGACGGTCGCATGTGTTTTGTTCATCAGTATAAACGATTATCCATGTGCTGTTTGTCCAAGAGAAACAGGATTGTTCAGGTAAAGACATCAAGCAATTCCACAGAAGAAACCGCAACAGCCTATGTGCAAAATATGCTCGTTAATTGATTAAAAACTAGGTCCTTTAATTAGCCGTTTTATAGATTTACATCACATCTGCAGATGTCAAGGACTCCCTGTTGGCTTAAAAGTGGAGCTTCAAGGTTTACTCTTCATCGTGGAAACGGCTAATCTCTTGAGCCAACCTGGGACAAGAATGTGCTCAGAAGAAAATGGAAATTTGAACATTTAAAATTCACCTGGAAATGTAGAATCCTTGACCGTAGAGCCTTGAACCACACAGCGCCATCTCCTGGTTCCTTATCGTTTCTAACGTACCTTCCCTCTCTTGTTTATTTCCTCAGCATCACAGTGAAGGAGGTGAAAGCTCTGCTGCCTCAGGTCAACTACAGAGTCCCCAACATGCGCTTTCTCAAAGACAAGCTGCAGGTCAGAGCACAACATCGGTCCCATTCATTCGAACACGTCTCGGACTTGTGTGTGTGTGTGTGTGTGTGTGTGTGTGTCACACTGACTCTCATCCTCCCCCGTTCACAAAAGGAGGTGGAGGCCCGGAGCGACTTGTCCTACCCCAACTTCTCACAGCTCTACAGGACGCTGATGTTTGACGCTCAGAAGACCGTGAGTCTCGGCTCCGTGTTCGGACACGAACGCACTTCCTCAGTCGTGAAAGAAGTACTCAAATCCTTTACTTGCATACAAGTAGTTGCATCACAGTGGGACAATAGGACCATATGCTAATAATAATTACGAATCATATACACTTCACGTTTATGCTAGTTTGAAAATGGTTAGCTGTGACTTTGAAGTACATGTGATTTGTTGCAAAAATTACAAAACATGCAAAACCAGCAAGAAGAGCGCATGCTCTTCTGAACATTCTCTAAAACTATATATTACCTTGTGGCATTGAGCCGCAACAACATGCTGCTCTTTATTTTGGAGATGCAGGACGACGACATGGAAAAGTCAAGTTTTTGTACACAACCTCAGTACTGTATTTGAGTACTTGTGCACTCGCAGCACTCCACGCTCACTCTTACTGTTTGTGCTTCACCTGGCTCCTCCCCCTCACCTGTCTGTCACCTGGTTCCTCCCTTTTTGTTCCCAGATTATTGAGCAGCTGGAGCTCTCCTTCCCACTGCGGTGAGTCACTTCACCTCCACCACCTCCTCTTCCTCGGTGTCCACTCCCTCGTCTTCACGTCCCCCCACTGTTGTCCTCCTAGCTGTCCACACACTTAATTTATCAGTGTCTTAAGGGAGGTTTTGGCTTTCACAAAAGTGAAACCATGTGTGTTTTTGCCATTTTAATGGTACTTTTAATGTTCGTTTTTTGGATGTGAAACATTTAACGTAGTAGGAAATGAACCTGGTGTAATTTAGGATTGGCATAGGTAGAGTAAAAAGGTTGGACATGTGTGTGTGTGTGTGAATGCGTCTACGCTCTCATTTTAGTTGAACCTTTCTTTAAGCTTCATTCCCGCTGGGTGACATCTTGAAAACCGTTGTGTTTGTAGGAATGTCGATAGACCGGAGCTCTGTCAGATCTCCCTCTACGACTTCCAGAAGTTTCTACAGATGGACCAGAAGGTACGGAGCAGATTCAGAGAACGCTCTCTTTACAAACTGCCCTGTGCTGACTTGTTTATCCCGGCTGGTCTCAGGAGTCCTGGGCGTCGGATCTGAGTCGCGTCAGAGAGTTCCTCACGGGGTACATGAGGGGCGGACCGCAGCCGGAGCCCATGCTGCAACTCGATGAGGTGAAGCGAGAGAGACGACTGGGATACTGTGGGGATTCCTCCCTGGCTCACAGTCTGATCACGTGACTTTTTTTCTTCCAGTTTCTGACGTTCCTGTTCTCCAAAGAGAACTCTGTGTGTGACCCTCGACTGTCGCCTGTGGTTGCTGATGACATGAAGCGGCCGCTGTCTCAGTACTGGATCTCGTCTTCACACAACACGTAGGTCTCAAACATCTGCTTACATCTTCGTCTCAGGAGGCCCCATGCTGTATAAGAGGATCTTTAAGGCAGCTTCAAGGGAATAATGGTGATTTAGTTGCAGCACGTTGCACGTACTTAAATGAAAATCTAACTCTCAGTGAGACAGCGAATCATCGAATCTCCTCTAACTTCATTGTTCCGAGTCCCGCTGCTCTTTCAGACTCGTCTCCATGTTGTCTTGCTCTCAGCTACCTGACAGGTGACCAGTTTTCCAGTGAATCATCTCTAGAGGCTTACGCCCGCTGCCTCAGGATGGGCTGCCGCTGCATTGAACGTAAGACTCTCTCCAGCATTTGGTTCTAACTAACGAGTAAATATTATGGTGGGTGAGGGTCATGGTATTCCTTAAATACTGGCCCCATATGGAACGGCAGTGTTGTGTTGCGGTCTGGTCCTTGTCCAGGTGCGCACAGCTAAACGCCTCTGTTCTGTTTTCTGATCTCAGTGGACTGCTGGGACGGACCCGACGACCTGCCAATCATCTACCACGGCCACACGTTGACCTCCAAGATCAAGTTCCTGGATGTGCTGCACACCATCAAAGAACAAGCCTTCGTCACCTCAGAGTAAGTTCTACTTCTGCGTCGCTGGAAATGGAACAACTTGCAGATGTCTGCCGGAGATTCAACACAAAGGGTTCACCGCTGTCGCGTTTGCGCAGGTATCCTGTGATCCTGTCCATCGAGGACCACTGCAGTGTGGTCCAACAGAGGAACATGGCCACGCACTTTAAGAAGGTGTTTGGAGATCTGCTGCTCACCAAGCCGGTCGACAGCAACGCAGAGGAGCTGCCCTCGCCGCACCAGCTCCGCAGGAAGATCCTCATCAAGGTACGCGGACCACCACACACACACACACACACACACACACACACACACCCCCACGCTGCAAATCGACCTCGAGCAAGATCCACGACCTCCAGAGAGAACCTGTTCACGAAGGTGCATGCATGCAGTAAAATGTGTCATCTCTGTGTCACAGCACAAGAAGCTGGTAGAAGGCACGCTGTATGAAGAGGTGGCTTCAGCCAGCTACTCCGAGAACGACATCAGCAACTCGCTGAAGAACGGCATCCTGTACCTGGAGGACCCCATCGACCACGTGCGTGTGCAGACCTTCGTATGGGTACAGTCACTGTCGTGCGGCGTTACTGAGTGGTGTGTTTTGTGTGATTCACAGACGTGGACTCCACACTACTTTGTCCTGACCAGTAATAAGATCTACTACTCAGAGGAGACGTCTCACTACCAGACAGCTGATGAAGAGGAGGACGACGAGGGAAAAGAGGTAGGGAGACGATTGTAAGATGAAGGTATGAAATCGGGGTAAAAGGCGACGCTCAGTTACTCTTTCCCGTAATCGGTCAGGAGTGCAACAACAACGAGCAGCACTGCGCGGAGCGCTGGTTCCACGGGAAGCTGGGCGGAGGTCGTGACGGTCGACAGGTGGCGGAGAAGCTCCTGCAGGAGTACTGCGAGGGCGGGGCCAAAGACGGCACCTTCCTGGTCCGGGAGAGCGAGACGTTTGTCGGAGACTACACCCTCTCGTTCTGGTCAGTGATACTTCGCGGGACATGTCACTAAAAGTCATCTCCGCTTCCTCTGTTTGGGCTTCATGTCAGTGGAGGAAAGGGATCAGAGATCATAGCAGCTCAGCTCTAATCATAAAGGGGGGAAAGAACAGATTTAGATCTGGTGTTCCTCCCTCTCCAGGCGCTCCGGTCGTGTCCAGCACTGCAGGATCCATTCGCGGCAGGAGTCCGGCTCCACCCGCTTCTACCTAACCGACAACCTGGTGTTCGACAGCCTCTACCGCCTCATCTGCCACTACAGAGACACGCCTCTGCGCTGCAATGAGTTCGAGATGAGGCTGGGCAGCCCCGTACCTCAGCCCAACGCGCACGAGAGCCGAGAGTGAGCGCCTTTAAGTCTGCGGAGATGTCACGCTTTCTCTTTTTTTTTTTAAAGTGTGTTCATCGAGAGCGTTGTGTTCTCCAGGTGGTTCCACTCCAGTCTGTCCCGGGTCCAGGCTGAACACATGCTGATGCGCGTCCCCAGAGACGGAGCTTTCTTGGTGCGGAAACGCAGCGAAAACAGCTCCTACGCCATCTCCTTCAGGTGGAAAACCAACGCACGCCGACAGCGGTGACTCATCTGTTCTATTGTTTCTTTGTTTTTCGTGACAAGTTGTCCTTCTTTGTCTGTCCCTCCACAGGGCGGAGGGGAAGATCAAACACTGTCGCATTCAGCAGGAAGGCCGTCTCTTCATGCTGGGCAGCTCTGCAGAGTTCGAGAGTCTCGTCGACCTCGTGAGCTACTACGAGAAACACCCTCTGTACCGCAAGATGAGGCTCCGGTACCCCATCAACGAGGACACTCTGGACCGCATGGGCACCACGGTGAGTCCGACGCAGCCCGAGAATCACGCATAACAAGTTCACGTTAGCGTCAGCTTCACAAAGCATCCAGGCTTTCCTTTTGTCCTGTGTAACTTTATGACATACTTTTCTATGACTTTTTTTAATCACACTTTTTGTGACAAACTCTAGTAAGGACTTTTTTCACGCTACTCGTAGACATGCTATACTATGACATCTTTTATTAAATTAAATCAAACAGTTTAAATATTTAAACTGCACTAGAGTAACCACTACTTGTTGATTCCTCAGGAGCTGGACTACGGGGCTCTGTACGAGGTCCGCAGCCCTCATTTCTATGTGGAGGCCAACAAGATGCCCACAGCACGGGTGAGGTTTTACTTATGATTCAATGATTACCATATCTATGTTACCATCTAGTCAATTATTAGCAAACGTGATTATCCTGCAAGGGTATATCTGCACTCAAGTACGTACTGTAAAAACACTAACAGCATAACTTAGCTGTCTCTTCAGTACTGTATTATTCATTTTATTATCTCCAGAAGTGAAATGAGAAAAGTGACGTTTTGAGAAATAGAAACAGTCAAAGCCTCGACGTGCACCCCCTAGTGGTTGCATCTGAAACTACACCGTGTCAGACAGACTGACGGTGTCCCTCAATGCTGCGTTTCAGTGCACGGTCAAAGCTCTGTACGACTACCGAGCTCAGAGGGAAGACGAGCTCTGTTTCCCCAAACAGGCGCTCATCATCAATGTGGACAAGCAGGAGGGCAGCTGGTGAGTAGGTCTCATTTGTACCCGTCACCTCCTCTACATTAAGAGCGGCTCGTCGTGAACCCGGCGTGTCGTGTCTTCAGGTGGCGAGGTGACTACGGAGGAAAGAAACAGCTGTGGTTTCCTGCAAACTACGTGGAGGAGGTTCCCAGTTCTCCCACGACAGAGCTGGATGAAGTGGTGAGTCGTGATTCTTAGCTGGAGCTGCAAGAATGCCAAATGATCAGCCTGCTTTTTCCAATTGTAATAATGTATATTATTCTGACGTCTCAGTCGACGGAGAATAGTCCTCTTGGAACATTCCTGAAGGGCTTCATCGATGTACCCACCTGTCATGTCGGTGAGTCCCGTAAACGAACAGAGCTGAGCATCTGATTCTCAAGAGCTACCCTCTCACACGAAGCTCTTTCTCCCGTCCAGTGGTGCACAAGGACGGGAAGAACTCGCGTCCCTACGTGTTCACCATCCACTCCCAGCAGCCGTCCTCTCTCCCGGTTCAGACCCTGGACGTGGCGGCCGACACTCTGGAGGACGTCACCGGCTGGGTGGGCAAGATCAGAGAGGCCACGCAGAACGCCGACGCCCGGGTCAGTAGGACCGAACCCTGGGATTCATTTATCATATCTTCTTTTTTTTTTTAAAAGAGACAATGGAGGATGAATCATTCGAATCACATTGTGTGCCAAATGTTGCTCTCTCAAGAGGAAGTCATAATTAAAAGGGATTGTTTTTTTCTTCATATTGGACAGATGCAGGAGGAGAAGCAAATGGAGAGGAGGAAGAAGATAGCGGTGGAGCTGTCTGAGCTCGTGGTCTACTGCAGACCTGTCCCCTTCAACGAGGACAGTAAGGATCTCTCTCTTCTCCTCTTGCCTCACTGTTTAATACGTTTTGTGTTTCATCGCTTTTCTTTGTATTTGCTGCTACTTCCAGAGATCAGGACAGAGAGGGCGTGTTACCGGGACATGTCCTCCTTCCCAGAGACGAAGGCAGAGAAGTTCGCGACACGCAGCAGAGGGAAGCGCTTCCTGCAGTACAACCGCCGTCAGCTCTCCAGAGTTTACCCCAGAGGACAGAGGCTGGACTCGTCAAACTACGACCCGCTGCCCATGTGGCTCTGTGGCTCCCAGCTGGTCGCGCTCAATTTCCAGACCCCAGGTCGGTGTACAAGTATGTGTGTACTTTTAGACGAGGTCAACGCAAGTACACGCAGAAGTTATAGGAGACAAAGATTTCTTTTGTGTGTGTGTGTGTGTGTGTGTGTGTGTGTAGATAAGCCCATGCAGCTGAACCAGGCCCTGTTCATGCTGGGAGGGACCAGTGGCTTCGTCCCACAGCCTGATGTCATGAGGGACGATGCCTTCGATCCTTTCGACAAGGACACCTTACACCTGGAGCCAATCACCATGCAGTTACAGGTCAGACGGATCACAGGAGCGCAAGTCTTTCTCTCGTAGTGAGAATCACTTTGTGTAGACTTAGTCTCATACCTGCCTTTGATGTTCTTCCGCCGTCTCTGGATCAGGTGCTGGGAGCCCGTCACCTCCCGAAAAATGGCCGCAGCATCGTCTGTCCCTTCGTGGAGGTGGAGATCTGTGGAGCCGATTACGACAGCTGCAAATGCAAGACGGACGTCGTAGGTGAGAAAGCCGCCGTCTCTCTCGTGGCCACGATGGACCAGATTTACATTCATACATACATGTAATGTGAGCTCGTCTTCCTCCTGACCCTCGCAGCGGATAACGGGCTGAATCCCGTGTGGCTGCAGAAGCAGTTTGTGTTCGACATCCACAACCCCACCTTCTCCTTCCTGCGCTTCACCGTCTACGAGGAGGACATGTTCAGTGATCCTAACTTCCTGGCGCAGGCGACCTACCCTGTCCGTCTGCTACGAACAGGTGAACGCAACGGGCTAAGTCCCGCCCCTCCAACACAGACTGGCCAATCGTAGCATAGCATCGGCCATTTCTGAACAGGGCCCGAGTAGCATGGCTCTGCTCCAGAGTCTGGTGTACATTTTGTCATGGTTTTAGGGAACTTTATAACTTATAACTTCAGAAGCTTACCTAGCAACAGTGCTAATGAGAGCTCCACATCTCCTCCGGGCCTCTGAAGGAATTGCACGATGGAGCCCGGTGCAGTTGTCGGCTGCTGTGATTGGGCAGTCTGAGCTTGAATTGGTTGTGTCATTTGTGTCGTCAGGCTACAGGAGCGTCCCTCTTAAGAACAGCTACAGTGAAGAGCTGGAGCTGGCGTCGCTGCTGATCCATATAGAGATCGTCAATGCAAAGGTAAAGCGCTGCCGCGAGAGAGACGTGTTCACTCTCCTTGGAAGTTCACGACCGATCGCTCACCCTTCTTCTCTTCCCTTTCGCTACGGCCGCAGGAGGAAGACGATGAGAACATGTACACCACCATCCAGCGTCTGCGGGATCGAACCAGCGAGCTGTCCGACCAGGTGTCCCTCCTGGAGAGGTCGGGCTCCGGGGATCTGGGATACCAGCAGAGTCTGGAGGAGCTCAGAGCGGCTCAGGACCAACTGAGTGAGCTGGTGGAGGCTCGAAACCACAGGTGACAGAAACAAGGCTGCAGTGATTCTTTTGATTCGTTCAATACATTATAGTACGTTCTTTACAATACAATGTTTGCTTTTTGCTTTTCCAGGCTGATGGAGAAGAAGAGAAGGGAGAAACTGAGGCAGCAGGTGGCGGCAAAGCGCAGCTAACTCTCCGATCCACCGGAGGGCGCTACCGTGCAACAAGAGCCGCGCAGCGACTTCAACCCATTCACAACTGGACTATGAACAGTGACTTGATAGCACCAGAGCCAACAATGACAAACAGAAGCATCTCATGGACTTAAAGATAAAACCTCACAAAACTAAGCTACGTACACAATCACGGACTTAATGCTGAAACGCACTAAGAGTGAAAACACAGACCGGAGAGATGAAGTATCAGAGCTCAGAAGATTATCAGAAATAAGCTGTTTGAAGATGCTACCTTGGGCTTTTAGAAATAAATATCAGGACATTAATCGTTTGAGTTTTAGACAATATAAAGTACATTTCAGTACATTCTGTCCATTTTTAACGAGACAAGAACAAAATCAATCTTTTATGAGAATGATAACCTCAGGCTTGCCTTAAATATTGCTTTCTTTACTTGTTAAAGCAAAATATAACTACAAGGATATAAACGTACTGAATTGTCAGTTATTAGTAGTTAGTAGTATCAGATGCCCGATCCAGTCATTTGAAGTTTAAAGCTCATGAAGTTCACTCTTACTGTGTTTTGGTCTTGAGGAGAAGAACTCAGGTAACACTAATGGATGGCATTAAAGTGGTCATGTATGTGCCTTTTGATATTACGCTTTGTGACTAAAAGAAAACTTTCTCTACAACTGGAATAGTGACCCTTTATGGACAGACCGGAGGACAAATCCGCTTGTTTGGCCCAGACCACTACTCATGAAATGGGTTTAAAAAAAGGGATTTTTGGACTAGTCCTCTTAATCAAAACCAAATCTTTGTTTTGATGGCGTCCACGTGACGGGAGCCCCTCTCCACCTGCTGTCAGTCATTCCTGTTCGACCAAGAGAGCACAAAGTGGACGACCTGTGTGGAACAACTCCTCTTCAAAAAGGGCTCTAAATAAACCAGCTACACTGAAGACGCTCGAGACAAACAAGGGCTGTGAATGAAAACCAGCCGAACACTCGCACCTGAACCACAGATCAGTTCACAACATCTGGCTCTAATCAACAGATGTGGCTCAACTGGTCCTGAACCTGCAATAAACGGCTTCAAATCTACCCACTGCATGGCTTCATATCTATTAACGACCTCCTGTCTAACCTCACATTGTATATAACTTCTTTTATTTATGAACCCAGCGGAGATCTTGTTTTACTAGATGAAAGATGCTACGAGGAGAATGATGCTGTCCCTTTAAACGTCGCCGTAGACACGGACCTCGTTCCCCCGATGCTGCAGTGGGGACTTCTATGCAAAAATGGTCTTCTTGGCCCACAGCTGACGTCTCCGTACCTACGCTACCTGTCTACTATAGTGACTCTGTATCCAATGCTGTTTCCATTTAATAAAGCTCTTCAATGTCCTCCTGTCTGCAACGTCTTTCTGAAAGGTGTAGGACGTACCATAACAGGACTGTCTTTAAATAATAATGTACCAAGACGTTATCATCTTCTGACGTACTATACTATGAGTATGACTTTTGACATACAATGTTATTATTACTTTTTAATGACTTTTCTTTACAAACTATCGTAAAAACTTTATTTCCTTTTTCGACATAATTTGTCTTTTTTATATCCTGTGTTATTTGCACACTGAACTGACGTTTTTCGACATACTGAAGCAGAGGTGTTCACATAACGATCAGTGAGGTCCAGTTAGAGAGAATTTGCTCCTGCAAAGGTCCGGAACATCACAGTAATGTCTCTTTAGTGGTTACATTAGATTATTATTATTTATCTAGTAACATGCAAGATACATTTTAATGCTGCAGCCGGCTGCAGTAGAGCACATGTGATTCATATTCATACTGTTGCATCCTCTATCTCTGGATAAAAGAAGAGCACAACGTTCTTCATATGTAGCCTCTTAATGCTGCTCTCAACGTGAACCAGGTCGATGCACTCAACTTTAAAATGCACGAAGCTTTCTTCCAGGGGAGCATGTACTGAGAGATGCATGGAGGGCGGTAAAAATGTACGATATGAATCTAAATGTAGAGGAGTAGAAGTATACAGTTGCATAAAGTGAAAACCCTCGAGTAAAGTACAGCCGGTGATGGTCTTAAGCCTTAGTGTTGGATCTGTGGGAACCTGTTCACACCCAAAAAGACAAAGTTAAAAGTTAACAAAAGGAGTTTGAGCCAGGATACCAGATGATCATTATCTAAGTTATAATAACCTAAAAACGCAAACCGAGTGGCTGTTTATTACAAGAAAGATTACATTTTAAAAAGCGACAAAAGGGACACAATAACCCTTAAACTAATGTTTGACTGTTATTGCAGTAAACTGTACTTCAAAAGGAGGTCCTTTGAGTTATACTGATATGAATACAGATATATAAAGGAGCTGCATTGTACTGGCATAAAGCCTGCGTGTTCTGGCTGTGGTCAATTATTTGCATCCAAGAAAACAGAAAGTTGAAAATGAACTGAAGATCGTGGCTCACCTTACGGCAACTCACCTTGATCGCATCGCTATCAATCTCCTGTTCCTGCGTTAAGGGCAGAGCGGGGCCGTGTGCAAAATCACTCTCTACAAAAGGAGTCCATCTTTTTGTAGAGCAACTATTATACCCTATAGAGTGGACTTAACTTTTTGGACATGCTATAATATGACTTATTTTAATATTTGCGACATGCTATACTATGACTTATTTTTTTAATAAATACGACATGCTATACTATAACTTATTTCTTTATTAATTACGACATGCTATACTATGACTTATTTTAATAACTACGACATGCTATACTATGACTTATTTTAATAATTACGACATGCTATACTATGACTTATTTTTTTAATAATTACGACATGCTATACTATGACTTATTTTTTTATTATTATGACATGCTATACTATGACTTATTTTTTTAATAATTACGACATGTTATACTATGACTTATTTTTACTAAATACGACATGCTATACTATGACTTATTTTAATATTTGAGACATGCTATATTATGACTTATTTTAATAATTACGACATGCTATACTATGACTTATTTTAATAATTACGACATACTATACTGTGACTTTTTTAATAATTACGACATGCTATACTATGACTTTTTTTTTTAACTAAATACGACATGCTATACTATGACTTATTTTAATAAATACGACATGCTATACTATGACTTATTTTAATAATTACGACATGCTATACTATGACTTATTTTAATAAATACGACATGCTATACTATGACTTTTTTTTTAACTATATACGACATGCTATACTATGACTTATTTTAATAAATACGACATGCTATACTATGACTTATTTTTTTAATAATTACGACATGCTATACTATGACTTATTTTAATAATTACGACATGCTATACTCTTACTTTTTTTTTTACTAAATACGACATGCTATACTATGACTTATTTTAATAAATACGACATGCTATACTATGACTTATTTTAATAATTACAACATGTTACACTATTACTTATTTTAATAATTATGACATGCTATACTATGACCTATTTTAATAATTACAACATGCTATACTATGACTTTTTTTTTTTATTAAATACGACATGCTATACTATGACTTATTTTAATAATTACAACATGCTACACTATTACTTATTTTAATAATTATGACATGCTATACTATGACCTATTTTAATAATTACAACATGCTATACTATGACTTTTTTTTTTTATTAAATACGACATGCTATACTATGACCTAATTTAATAATTACAACATGCTATACTATGACTTATTTTTTTTACTAATTACAACATGCTATACTATGACCTATTTTAATAATTACAACATGGTATACTATGACTTTTTTTTTTTACTAAAAAAGACATGCTATACTATGACTTTTTTTAATAACTACGACATGCTATACTATGACTTTTTTTAATAATTACGACATGCTATACTATGACCTATTTTAATAATTACAACATGGTATACTATGACTTTTTTTTTTTACTAAAAAAGACATGCTATACTATGACTTTTTTTAATAACTACGACATGCTATACTATGACTTTTTTTAATAATTACGACATGCTATACTATGACTTTTTTTAATAATTATGACATGCTATACTATGACTTTTTTTTAATAATTACGACATGCTATACTATGACTTTTTTAATAATTATGACATGCTATACTATGACTTATTTTAATAATTACGACATACTATACTGTGACTTTTTTAATAATTAAGACATGCTATAGTATGACTTATTTTAATAAATACGACATGCTATACTATGACTTTTTTTAAAAATTATGACATGCTATACTATGAATTATTTTTTTATTAATTACGACATGCTATACTATGACTTTTTTTTAATAATTACGACATGCTATACTATGACTTATTTTAATAAATGCGACATGCTATACTACGACTTATTTTTTAAATACGACATGCTATACTATGACTTATTTTTTTATTAATTACGACATGCTATACTATGACTTATTTAAATAATTACGACATGCTGTACTATGACTTATTTTTTTAATAATTACGACATGCTATACTATGACTTATTTTTACTAAATACGACATGCTATACTATTACTTATTTTAATAATTACGACATGCTATACTATGACTTATTTTAATAATTGCGACATGCTATACTATGACTTATTTTTTATTAATTACGACATGCTATACTATGACTTATTTTAATAATTACGACATGCTATACTATGACTTATTTTAATAATTGCGACATGCTATACTATGACTTATTTTTTTAATAAATACGACATGCTATACTATGACTTATTTTGTATTAATTACGACATGCTATACTATGACTTATTTTAATAAATACAACATGCTATACTATGACTTATTTAAATAATTACGACATGCTATACTATGACCTTTTTTAATAATTACGACATGCTATACTATGACTTATTTTAATAATTACAACATGCTATACTATGACTTATTTTAATAATTACGACATGCTATACTATGACTTATTTTTTTATTAATTACGACATGTTATACTATGACTTATTTTTACTAAATACGACATGCTATACTATGACTTATTTTTTTTATTAATTACGACATGTTATACTATGACTTATTTTTACTAAATACGACATGCTATACTATGACTTATTTTTTTATTATTATGACATGCTATACTATGACTTATTTTTTTAATAATTACGACATGCTATACTATGACTTATTTTAATATTTGAGACATGCTATATTATGACTTATTTTAATAATTACGACATGCTATACTATGACTTATTTTAATAATTACGACATACTATACTGTGACTTTTTTAATAATTACGACATGCTATACTATGACTTATTTTAATAATTACGACATGCTATACTATGACTTATTTTAATAATTGCGACATGCTATACTATGACTTATTTTTTTAATAATTACGACATGCTATACTATGACTTATTTTTTATTAATTACGACATGCTATACTATGACTTATTTTAATAAATACAACATGCTATACTATGACTTATTTAAATAATTACGACATGCTATACTATGACCTTTTTAAATAATTACGACATTCTATACTATGACTTATTTAAATAATTACGACATGCTATACTATGATCTTTTTTAATAATTACGACATGCTATACTATGACTTATTTAAATAATTACGACATGCTATACTATGACTTATTATTAATAAATACGACATGCTATACTATGACTTATTTTAATAATTATGACATGCTATACTATGACATATTTTAATAATTACAATATGCTATACTATGACTTATTTTAATAATTACGACATGCTATACTATGACTTATTTTAATAATTATGACATGCAATAGATTAACTTATTTTAATAATTATGACATGCTATATTATGACTTATCTTTTTACTGATTACGACATGCTACACTATGACTTATTTTAATAATTACGACATGCTAAAATATGACTTTTTTTTTAATAAATACGACATGCTATACTATGATTTTTTTTAATAATTATGACATGCTATAATATAACTTATTTTAATAAATACGACATGCTATACTATGACTTATTTTTTTTTAAATTACGACATGCTATACTGTGAGTTATATTTTTAATAATTACAACATGCTATACTACAACTTTTTTTTCCATTATTCAACATGCTATATTATGACTTCTTTTAATAAATACGACATGCTATACTATGACCTATTTTAATAATTACAACATGCTATACTATGACTTTTTTTTTTACTAAATACGACATGCTATACTATGACTTATTTTAATGATTACAACATGCTACACTATTACTTATTTTAATAATTATGACATGCTATACTATGACCTATTTTAATAATTACAACATCCTATACTATGACTTTTTTTTTTTACTAAATACGACATGCTATACTATGACCTATTTTAATAATTACAACATGCTATATTATGACTTTTTTTTTTTACTAATTACAACACGCTATACTATGACCTATTTTAATAATTACAACATGGTATACTATGACTTTTTTTTTTTACTAAAAACGACATGCTATACTATGACTTTTTTTAATAACTACGACATGCTATACCATGACTTTTTTTAATAATTATGACATGCTATACTATGACTTTTTTTAATATGTATGACATGCTATACTATGACTTTTTTTTAATAACCACGACATGCTATACTATGACTTTTTTTTAATAACCACGACATGCTATACTATGACTTTTTTTTAATAATTACGACATGCTATACTATGACTTTTTTAATAATTATGACATGCTATACTATGACTTTTTTAATAATTATGACATGCTATACTATGACTTATTATAATAATTACGACATGCTATACTATGACTTATTTTAATAATTAAGACATGCTATACTATGACTTATTTTAATTAATACGACATGCTATACTATGACTTATTTTTTTATTAATTACGACATGCTATACTATGACTTATTTTAATTAATACGACATGCTATACTATGACTTATTTTAATTAATACGACATGCTATACTATGACTTATTTTAATAAATACGACATGCTATACTATGACTTTTTTTAAAAATTATGACATGCTATACTATGACTTTTTTTAAAAATTATGACATGCTATACTATGAATTATTTTTTTATTAATTACGACATGCTATACTATGACTTTTTTTTAATAATTACGACATGCTATACTATGACTTATTTTAATAATTACGACATGCTATACTATGAAATATTTCTTTATTAATTACGACATGCTATACTATGACTTTTTTTAGTAACTACGACATGCTATACTATGACTTTTTTAATAATTATGACATGCTATACTGTGACTTATTTTAATAAATACGACATGCTATACTACGACTTATTTTTTAAATACGACATGCTATACTATGACTTATTTTTTTATTAATTACGACATGCTATACTATGACTTATTTTAATAAATACGACATGCTATACTACGACTTATTTTTTAAATACGACATGCTATACTATGACTTATTTTTTTATTAATTACGACATGCTATACTATGACTTATTTAAATAATTACGACATGCTATACTATGACTTATTTTAATAATTACGACATGCTATACTATGACTTATTTTAACAATTACGACATGCTATACTATGACTTATTTTAATAATTACGACATGCTATACTATGACTTATTTTAATAAATACGACATGCTATACTATGACTTATTTTAATAAATACGACATGCTATACTATGACTTATTTTTTTATTAATTACGACATGCTATACTATGACTTATTTAAATAATTACGACATGGTATACTATGACTTATTTTTACTAAATACGACATGCTATACTATGACTTATTTTTTTATTAATTACGACATGCTATACTATGACTTATTTAAATAATTACGACATGCTATACTATGACTTATTTTAATATTTGAGACATGCTATACTATGACTTATTTTAATAATTATGACATGCTATACTATGACTTATTTTAATAAATACGAAATGCTATACTCTGACTTTTTTTTAATAATTACGACATGCTATACTATGACTTTTTTTAATAACTACGACATGCTATACTATGACTTTTTTTTAATAACTACGACATACTATACTGTGACTTTTTTAATAATTAAGATATGCTATACTATGACTTTTTTAAATAATTACGACATGCTATACTATGACTTTTTTAATAATTACGACATGCTATACTATGACTTATTTTAATAAATACGACATGCTATACTATGACTTATTTTAATAAATACGACATGCTATACTATGACTTATTTTTTTATTAATTACGACATGCTATACTATGACTTATTTAAATAATTACGACATGCTATACTATGACTTATTTTAATAATTACGACATGCTATACTATGACTTATTTTAATAATTACGACATGCTATACTATGACTTATTTTAATAAATACGACATGTTATACTATGACTTATTTTTTTATTATTAAGACATGCTATACTATGACTTATTTAAATAATTACGACATGCTATACTATGACTTATTTTAATATTTGAGACATGCTATACTATGACTTATTTTAATAATTACGACATGCTATACTATGACTTATTTTAATAATTATGACATGCTATACTATGACTTATTTTAATAAATACGACATGCTATACTATGACTTATTTTAATAAATACGACATGCTATACTATGACTTATTTTTTTATTAATTACGACATGCTATACTATGACTTTTTTTTAATAACTACGACATACTATACTGTGACTTTTTTAATAATTAAGATATGTTATACTATGACTTTTTTAAATAATTACGACATGCTATACTATGACTTTTTTAATAATTACGACATGCTATACTATGACTTATTTTAATAATTACGACATGCTATACTATGACTTATTTTAATAAATACGACATGCTATACTATGACTTATTTTTTTACTGATTACGACATGCTATACTATGACTTATTTTAATAATTACGACATGCTATACTATTACTTTTTTTTTTACTAAATACGACATGCTATACTATGACTTATTTTAATAATTACAACATGCTACACTATTACTTATTTTAATAATTATGACATGCTATACTATGACCTATTTTAATAATTACGACATGCTATACTATGACTTTTTTAATAATTACGACATGCTATACTATGACTTATTTTAATAATTACGACATGCTATACTATGACTTATTTTAATAATTACGACATGCTATGCTATGACTTATTTTAATAATTATGACATGCTATACTATGACTTATTTTTAATAAATACGACATGCTATACTATGACTTATTTTTAATAAATACGACATGCTATACTATGACTTATTTTTTAAATACGACATGCTATACTATGACTTATTTTTAATAAATACGACATGCTATACTATGACTTATTTTTAATAAATACGACATGCTATACTATGACTTATTTTTAATAAATACGACATGCTATACTATGACTTATTTTAATATTTGAGACATGCTATACTATGACTTATTTTAATAATTACGACATGCTATACTATGACTTATTTTAATAATTACGACATACTATACTGTGACTTTTTTAATAATTAAGACATGCTATAGTATGACTTTTTTTTTTTAACTAAATACGACATGCTATACTATGACTTATTTTAATAAATACGACATGCTATACTATGACTTATTTTAATAAATACGACATGCTATACTATGACTTATTTTTTTAATAATTACGACATGCTATACAATGACTTATTTTAATAATTACGACATGCTATACTACGACTTATTTTAATAATTACGACATGCTGTACTATGACTTATTTTTTTAATAATTACGACATGCTATACTATGACTTATTTTTACTAAATACGACATGCTATACTATTACTTATTTTAATAATTGCGACATGCTATACTATGACTTATTTTTTATTAATTACGACATGCTATACTATGACTTATTTTAATAATTACAACATGCTATACTATGACTTATTTAAATAATTACGACATGCTATACTATGACTTATTTTAATAATTACGACATGCTATACTATGACTTATTTTTACTAAATACGACATGCTATACTATGACTTATTTTTTTATTAATTACGACATGCTATACTATGACTTATTTAAATAATTACGACATGCTATACTATGACTTATTTTAATATTTGAGACATGCTATACTATGACTTATTTTAATAATTACGACATGCTATACTATGACTTATTTTAATAATTATGACATGCTATACTATGACTTATTTTAATAAATAAGACATGCTATACTATGACTTATTTTAATAAATAAGACATGCTATACTATGACTTATTTTAATAAATACGACATGCTATACTATGACTTTTTTTAATAACTACGACATGCTATACTATGACTTTTTTTTAATAACTACGACATGCTATACTATGACTTTTTTTTAATAATTACGACATACTATACTGTGACTTTTTTAATAATTAAGACATGCTATACTATGACTTTTTTAAATAATTACGACATGCTATACTATGACTTTTTTAATAATTACGACATGCTATACTATGACTTATTTTAATAATTACGACATGCTATACTATGACTTATTTTAATAAATACGACATGCTATACTATGACTTATTTTTTTACTGATTACGACATGCTATACTATGACTTATTTTAATAATTACGACATGCTATACTATTACTTTTTTTTTTACTAAATACGACATGCTATACTATGACTTTTTTTTAACAATTACGACATGCTATACTATTACTTTTTTTTTTACTAAATACGACATGCTATACTATGACTTATTTTAATAATTACAACATGCTATACTATTACTTTTTTTTTACTAAATACGACATGCTATGCTATGACTTTTTTTAACAATTACGACATGCTATACTATGACTTATTTTAATAATTACAACATGCTACACTATTACTTATTTTAATAATAATGACATGCTATACTATGACTTATTTTAATAATTACGACATGCTATACTATGACTTTTTTAATAATTACGACATGCTATACTATGACTTATTTTAATAATTACGACATGCTATACTATGACTTATTTTTACTAAATACGACATGCTATACTATGACTTATTTTTAATAAATACGACATGCTATACTATGACTTATTTTTAATAAATACGACATGCTATACTATGACTTATTTTTTAAATACGACATGCTATACTATGACTTATTTTTAATAAATACGACATGCTATACTATGACTTATTTTTAATAAATACGACATGCTATACTATGACTTATTTTAATATTTGAGACATGCTATACTATGACTTATTTTAATAATTACGACATGCTATACTATGACTTATTTTTAGTAAATACGACATGCTATACTATGACTTATTTTAATATTTGAGACATGCTATACTATGACTTATTTTAATAATTACGACATGCTATACTATGACTTATTTTAATAATTACGACATGCTATACTATGACTTATTTTTTTAACTAAATACGACATGCTATACTATGACTTATTTTAATAAATACGACATGCTATACTACGACTTATTTTAATAATTACGACATGCTGTACTATGTCTTATTTTTTTAATAATTACGACATGCTATACTATGACCTATTTTTACTAAATACGACATGCTATACTATGACTTATTTTTTTAATAATTACGACATGCTATACTATGACTTATTTTTTTAATAATTACGACATGCTATACTATGACTTATTTTTTATTAATTACGACATGCTATACTATGACTTATTTTAATAATTACAACATGCTATACTATGACTTATTTAAATAATTACGACATGCTATACTATGACCTTTTTTAATAATTACGCCATGCTATACTATGACTTATTTAAATAATTACGACATGCTATACTATGACCTTTTTTAATATTTACGACATGCTATACTATGACTTATTTTAATAATTACGACATGCTATACTATGACTTATTTTAATAAATAAGACATGCTATACTATGACTTATTTTAATAAATACGACATGCTATACTACGACTTATTTTTTAAATACGACATGCTATACTATGACTTATTTTTTTATTAATTACGACATGCTATACTATGACTTATTTAAATAATTACGACATGCTATACTATGACTTATTTAAATAATTACGACATGCTATACTATGACCTTTTTTAATAGTTACTACATGCTATACTATGACTTATTTTAATAATTATGACATGCTATACTATGACATATGTTAATAATTACAATATGCTATACTATGACTTATTTTAACAATTATGACATGCTATACTATGACTTATTATTAATAAATATGACATGCTATACTATGACTTATTTTAATAATTATGACATGCTATACTATGACATATTTTAATAATTACAATATGCTATACTATGACTTATTTTAATAATTACGACATGCTATACTATGACTTATTTTAATAATTATGACATGCAATAGATTAACTTATTTTAATAATTATGACATGCTATATTATGACTTATCTTTTTACTGATTACGACATGCTACACTATGACTTATTTTAATAATTACGACATGCTATACTATGACTTATTTTTATTAAATATGACATGCTATACTATGACTTATTTTAATAACTACAACATGCTATACTATGACTTATTTTAATAACTACGACATGCTATACTATGACTTATTTTTACTAAATACGACATGCTATACTATGACTTATTTTAATAATTACGACATGCTATACTATGACTTTTTCTAATAATTACGACATGCTATACTATGACTTTTTTTAATAATTATGACATGCTATACTATGACTTATTTTTTTACTGATTACGACATGCTATACTATGACTTATTTTAATAATTACGACATGCTATACTATTACTTTTTTTTTTACTAAATACGACATGCTATACAATGACTTATTTTAATAAATACGACATGCTATACTATGACTTATTTTAATAAATACGACATGCTATACTATGACTTTTTTTTAACAATTATGAAATGCTATGCTACGACTTTTTTTAACAATTACTACATGCTATACTATGACTTATTTTAATAATTACAACATGCTACACTATTACTTATTTTAATAATTATGACATGCTATACTATGACTTTTTTTTTTATTAAATACGACATGCTATACTATGACTTATTTTAATAAATAAGACATGCTATACTATGACTTATTTTAATAAATACGACATGCTATGCTATGACTTTTTTTTAACAATTACGACATGCTATACTATTACTTTTTAAAAAAATTATGACATGCTATGCTATGACTTTTTTTTAACAATTACGACATGCTATACTATGACTTTTTTTTTAATAATTACGACATGCTATACTATGAATTATTTTTTTATTAATTACGACATGCTATACTATGACTTTTTTTAAATAATTACGACATGCTATACTATGACTTTTTTTAATAACTACGACATGCTATACTATGACTTTTTTAATAATTACGACATGCTATATTATGACTTATTTTATTAATTACGACATGCTATACTATGACTTATTATTAATAAATACGACATGCTATACTATGACTTATTTTAATAATTATGAGATGCTATACTATGACTTATTTTAATAATTACGACATGCTATACTATGACTTATTTTAATAATTATGAGATGCAATAGATTAACTTATTTTAATAATTATGGCATGCTATATTATGACTTATTTTAATAATTACGACATGCTATATTATGACTTATTTTATTAATTACGACATGCTATACTATGACTTATTATTAATAATTACGACATGCTATACTATGACTTATTTTAATAATTATGACATGCTATACTATGACTTATTTTAATAATTACGACATGCTATACTATGACTTATTTTAATAATTATGAGATGCAATAGATTAACTTATTTTAATAATTATGGCATGCTATATTATGACTTATTTTAACAATTACAATATGCTATACTATGACTTATTTTAATAATTACGACATGCTATACTATGACTTATTTTAATAATTACGATATGCTATACTATGACTTATTTTAATAATTATGACATGCTATACTATGACTTATTTTAATAATTACGACATGCTAAAATATGACTTTTTTTTTAATAAATACGACATGCTATACTATGATTTATTTTAATAATTATGACATGCTATAATATAACTTATTTTAATAAATACGACATGCTATACTATGACTTATTTTTTTTTAAATTACGACATGCTATACTATGAGTTATATTTTTAATAATTACAACATGCTATACTACAACTTTTTTTTCCATTTTTCAACATGCTATATTATGACTTCTTTTAATAATTACGACATGCTATACTATGACTTTTTTTAACAATAATGACATGCTATACTATGACTTTTTTCGATATGCTAAACTGTGACCTTTTTTTACGAATGACGACATGCTATACTATGACTGTTTTTTCCATTTTTTGACAAGCTACACTATGACTTTTTAAAATAAATACGACATGCTATACTATGACTTTTTAAAATAAATACGACATGCTATACTATGACTTTTTTTTTTACTAAATACGACATGCTATACTATGACTTTTTTTTTAATAATTACGACATGCTATACTATGACTTATTTTTAATAATTACGACATGCTATACTATGACTTATTTTGAATAATTACAACATGCTATGCTATGATTTATTTTTACTCAATATGACATGCTATACTATGACTTAATTTGAATAATTACGACACGCTATACTATGACTTTTTTTAACAATTACGACATGCTATACTATGACTTATTTTAACAATTACGACATGCTATACTATGACTTATTTAAATAATTACGACATGCTATACTATGACCTTTTTTAATAATTACTACATGCTATACTATGACTTTTTTTAACAATTACGACATGCTATACTATGACTTATTTAAATAATTACGACATGCTATACTATGACCTTTTTTAATAATTACAACATGTTATACTATGACTTATTTTAACAATTACGACATGCTATACTATGACTTATTTAAATAATTACGACATGCTATACTATGACTTATTTAAATAATTACGACATGCTATACTATGACCTTTTTTAATAATTACGACATGCTATACTATGACTTATTTAAATAATTACAACATGCTATACTATGACTTATTTAAATAATTACAACATGCTATACTATGACTTATTTAAATAATTACGACATGCTATACTATGACCTTTTTTAATAATTACGACATGCTATACTATGACTTATTTTAACAATTACGACATGCTATACTATGACTTATTTAAATAATTACGACATGCTATACTATGACTTATTTAAATAATTACGACATGCTATACTATGACCTTTTTTAATGATTACGACATGCTATACTATGACTTATTTTTTTACTAAATACGACTTGCTATACTATGACTTTTTTTTAACAATTACAACATGCTATACTATGACTTTTTTTTACTAAATACGACATGCTATACTATGACTTTATTTTTTACTAAGTACGACATGCTATACTATGACTTTTTTTATTAGTTACGACAAGCTAGACTGTGACTTATTTAAATAATTACAACATGCTATACTATGACTTTTTTTTACTAAATACGACATGCTATACTATGACTTTTTTACTAAATACGACATGCTATACTACGACTTTTTTACTAAATACGACATGCTATACTATGACTTTTTTAATAACTACGACATACTATACTATGACTTATTTTAATAATAACGACATACTATACTAGTAGCTTTGTCTCTGCTGCTGAATGGGAGGGAAAGTCATCAAATTTGTGTGAAGAAGGATCTTATTTTGATTTGTATTCATAACAAAAGTTAAATAAATGTTATTACTATATTTATCCCTTTAAGGGGGAAATTTGTCCCTGCAGTTGACCCATCCCTGTATCAGGGAGCAGTGGGCTGCCCATGACAGGCGCCCGGGGAGCCGCTAGGGGGACAGTGTCTTGCTCAAGGACACTTTGACTCAGAACACGTCCCATCCAAGGATCGAAACGTCAACCCTCCGGTTCGCTGACAGGACTCCCAGACTGTATTTGTTACTTTTCAACATACTTGTTAATTATTACATTTTGTAGAGCTGTGCTGGCTTGGTGAGTCTTGCCTGAGGCGCCAAGAAGTGGGAAACATACAAGTATGGACTCATTGTATTTAACATTAATAATAACTAGATGATGAAAGATCACGGTTACCGTTTTCTTGAGTATTTTCATTGCTGTATTTATTTAGGAGCGTCACAACAGTATACAGTTATTGAGTTTTATTGAAACCGAATAACTGAAAATATCAGTGCACTACAGACTGCCTTCTCGTTAACTGAAGACTGTATGGCAGCAGTAGACCATCCGCTAATTTGTTGGACTGTAGCGGGCAGCCCGGCTCAGCGAGCTGGTGTCTGTGTCAGCAGAACAAAGAGCATAACATTACGTATTATTTAAATTCTATCCAGGTGTTCACCCCTCTCTACACCAGACACTACCATGTTTCTCATTATCTGTTTTCAATGTCTGACCACACAAGTGTTTTGGTGCTTTTTGTTTTGGTAAGGTTAATGAATGTCATGGTCAGTGAGGGTCCTCTCAGGTTGAGTAACATTGTGTGTGTGTGTGTGTGTGTGTGTGTGTGTGTGTGTGTGTGTGTGTTTGTGTGTCTTAATCAGGAGCATGATGTTGTCAGCTTAGAAAACGCTCCGGAGGACGGATACGTCCGAGGTTGCTTTGTCGTGTGGACGGCGTAAACGCTTTGGAAATGATCACAAGTTCGCTACTTGATTGGTTCTTAGCAGTCACGACGTGTCCTTCCCTGATTCGTCACGCCCCGATCACGTGACCCTTTCCTAGAAATTCACAAACAACAACAACAACATTGATTATTGATTATTTTGTCTATAAAAGATATTTTAGGCTTGACCATACCTACAAACGTTGGCGTGTCGCTATTGCTGACTCATGACTGTAGGATAATAAATAATGACATGAATATAAACAATATTACAAAGTTTTTTTAAACCACAATATATTCGGAAATCATCTTTTTTCTTTTCACAGTAGCAGTTTATTGCGAGTCATTTCTATTTATTTAAAGATGTCCAAAGTATTACAAAATGTTTGTTGATGGAGCTCAAGAAGATGCCTGATTTCAAAGCATCATGTCACCAACAAATCAGTGGAGGCGCATTTGTTTCTGAGATGTCAGAGTTTTCTGGGGAGGTTCCACATGTATAAAGTCCACCTTAGAAATCACTTGGTTTACTGAAAACGAGCATGAATGATTACTCATCAAACAGGAGAACTGGATGACGCTGCATGCAAGAAGAGTCTCCCTGCAGGGTGCATTTTTTTGCCACTTTGACTAAAACCTCTCAGGCGTCTGTTTGACCATCTCCCCAGATTATAGTCGGCAACGATGTGTTCCCTGCTACACGTGAATCCCAGGGTGAGGGGGATTAGAGTGTCGCCACACAGTCGACTGCAGAGTCTGGCTGCACACATCACACGGGACATCACACTGGTAAGTGCCACTAATCTATCTTTATCTATCTTCACATTCAGTGTGTGTACATACTGGAGACATAGATGCATTCTTTTTTAAGATGAAAGGATGCACAACAAAGTTTAAGCTAAGATGTGGAGTCTATGTGTCAAAGCAACTTCCATCAAACCAATGAAACACCTGTTTATCGTCATGAATGTCTAGTTTATCATTAGCAACTGATTCATACCAAAGTACCACAACATCATTCATTTGTACAGTTTAAAGGTGGAGTAATACATTTACACAAGTTCATACATTTCCCATAAACCATCATTTGAGATTTGGGGTTCGGTCTAGACTGGACCTAATCCTTTCCTGCATCAATATGTTGTCCTGCAGGGGGCGCTGAAACCCTTTAAAAAGGTGATTGATGTCGGCTCAGACGATCCCCACAGAGCAGGAATGAAACCAATTACATTTGTTCGCCAGGTCAGTTTCTGCTCATTTGAGTATTGTTTTAGGGATAATGTTGGTGATCCGTGTTTTGATTCTATCCATTTCACGTATTTATTTTCAATAATTATATTACATAACATATATTTTTTTGTAGTAATTTTAATGGTATATTGACAAACTGTTATGTTATAAATTTGACATTATCCTTCTGATCACACATGTTTTGTCGATCTCTTCATATTCTATTCAGGTACGTTATTTTAAGCTTGTGTTGTGTAACCATGTTCTCTGCGCTGCAGATTTCCTGACTTTGATACTCTTTTCAGCAAGGTGCATTCAAGCAAAGTCATGTAAATATTGTGTAACTTATTGCTATAAGTCCAGCCTACTTCCTCAGGTGTTGGCAGTGTGTCTGCTCCCTCAGCTGCTGGAAGAAAAATCTCTCCCTCTGGACGTCAGGCTGAGGGCCCGGAGGCTCCTGGAGGCCTGCGATGGAGGAAGTGTGGGTGAGGACTGGAGAGAGAGGCTGTTTCTGTCCGACCTTTAAAAACATGTACTTAAATACAGTAGCATATCCAATGATTGGTCCACCCCCAGGTTCCTACACAGCCTCCTCTGGCATGCTGCATGTCAGGCAAAGCATTGCTGAGTTCATCATGAGACGGGACGGCGGCGTGCCTTCATACGCCAAAGACGTCTTCATTTCTGCTGGTTTTCAAAGGGCCTTGATGGTACAAACACACAGTCATTTTCTATTACTTGTATCGCCACTACTCATTGTCCAGATACACTGAAATAATATCACAGGCATATGGGCGTTAAAGGATAGGATTATTCTGACCCTAATTTCAGAGTTCTGGTTTTATTGATCTGTTGCATTAAGGTGGTCGTGAAGCTGCTGGCCAATGGGGAGGAAGAGGAGAGCCGGACGGGCGTGCTGACCCCGATGCCCTGCCCACACACCCTGCCAGCGCTTCTGGATGAGGCCGGAGTGACACTGGTGCCGTACCAGCTGATGGAGGACCGAGGCTGGGCCGTGGACCTGGACGAGCTGCATCGAGCTCTGAAGACCGCGCGGGGACGCTGCAAACCCAGAGCCATTTACATCAGCAACCCAGGAAACCCCACAGGTGCACGAGCTATATTGAAGCCGCCTGTTTAAACTTCCTTGGTTTCATCACTGTGTGTGCTGCTGTTTTGTCTCCTTATAGGTCATGTGCAGGACTGGAAATCAATAGAGGAAGTGATTCAGTTTGCGGCTGCTGAGCGACTCTTACTGTTGGTTGACGAGGTGATCACAAACTGTATCTTCAGATTGGGATTTAATACCGACAGCCTTTCGCTCACACAGTCTTTCATCATCTATCAATTCCTCTTTCTCTGCACTCCAGGTGTACCAGGACAGTGTGTATGGACAGGGCCGAGAGTTCATCTCCTATAAGAGAGTCCTGTTCGAGATGGACCAGGAGTACTCGGAGACAGTGGAGTTGCTCTCCTTCCACTCTTTATCCAGTGCCCAGATGGGAGAGTGAGTTCTGGCTCTCATGCTTTTGCATTTTGTGCGCTTATCTGGCATTTTGATAGTATTCTGCTGTAACTTCAACCATTCAAACTGAAGATGTAAAGCCTTAAAAATAAAAAAAAAACAGCTCCCAAATTAATAGTTTGTGTACAAGAAGGAAGCAAATGGAAAAGTAGCGCTGCTGAAACTACCATGACCCAACACACACACAACAAAATGAAACCAAATAGCTTCTGTATCTGTGTCTCAGGTGCGGCCTGAGGGCAGGGTACATGGAGCTGGTCAACATTGACCCAGAGGTGATGCATTTCGTCGATACTATGTTGACTACTGATATCAGTACTCCAGTCACAGGACAACTTGCTCTGGATCTCATGGTCAACCCACCAAAACCTGGGGATCTTTCCTTTGACACATACACTCAGGTGAGACAAGTGCAGCTTACAAAAGATCATAGAGTCTCGTATCCCTATACAGTATACGTTACTGTCCTGTGTTGCATCACTATTTACAATATGATGTCTGATCGTTCTTGTTCGCTTCTTTCTCAGGAGATTCTCCTCACTCGGGCTACTTTGTCCCAGAATGCTCAGCGGGCTCAGGACTTCCTGAATGAGCTGCCAGGGATGAGCTGTCAGCCAGCGATGGGGGGGATCTACCTGTATCCCCGCCTGCATTTACCATCGGAGATTATAGAGAAGGCCAAGGTGGGAAATGAGTAGGAACCGTCATGTAACGAAATGTAGTGCAACGTGGTGACACTTGGTATTTTTGCCTGTTTAAGACATTGTACAAGGAGCTTTATATCATTTTCAGCGACTAGGAACTCAAAAACAAGCTGCTTAAGTCATTTTGTCAGTTACAGCAATAACAAGATACTGAAAATATTCACTGCTCTGCTTTTAGATATTGGAGATGGAAGCAGATGTTCTGTATTGCCAGATGTTACTAGAAGAAACGGGTGTGTTTTTAGGAGCAGGGTGTCAGTGTGGTGAAACATCTGGCAACCACCATCTGAGGTGAGAGACATGAAGTTTAGCAGAGTAGTCGAGTATATTTTATTTCCTTGAAAAGAGATATGTGTTGTGTTTTTGTCTCTTAGGTTGTGCATCCTTGTTCTTCCTGACACCCTGGAGGAGGTCCTGGCTGGCCTCGGCTCCTTTCACCTTCATGGACACACTTCCTCACCTGACAGGCGCATGAAGGATGGAGACATGGGAGACCTTTTGTAAACCCTGTGTTGAAGGACGGATCCACAGCTCAAGTCTCAATCCTTTACTTTGTTTCTTTGCTTCACATTTTTTCCCCCATAAAAAACTTTGACTGTGACTGATTTATTCCTTTTTAGACATGAAATAAGCAAAACATATGTTTTCTTCTGCAAACTGCAAATAAAAGAATCTTAACATTCTTAATCCTTGACAAACAGATTGTCGTGCACATCAACTAAAACAGAAGAATGATACATTTGTCAAAACAAAGTTCATAGAAAACCATTCAATAGTTGTTGACATATTTCAGTAAAAACAACAAAAATGTCAATTCCATGGTGGCACTGAGGAAAGTGAGGGATTCATCCTCTGGAGACCATGAATGTCTTAGGAAATGAGCACTCTATTAAATATATATCTGTATTAGTCTGGAACAAAGTGGTGGAAAGTAACTTAATACATTTACTCAATACTGTATTTTAATTTTGAGGTACTTTACGTGAGTAATTCCATTTTCTGCTGCTTCATACTTCCACTTTACACTCATGCATGCACCACCTCTCCACCGTCTCTTTGGTTTTTGAGATACTCCTACCACAGGTAGAACAAAGTTATCAATCATTTCTACCATATTCTCCTAGGTCTCCCACATATGAGGTTGGTATTGTTTGTATATTTTACTGCAAAAATGGTTAAACTGACAGATATTGTGACACACACCCTAAATTAAAGGATCTCAAAATAAAGCCAGGCCAAACGTGATCTGATCCACCTGAACTCATGTCATTTTCATCTGATTGGTGTGATAGTGGGCAGGGTGTTTCTCTACATGTGTGACAAAACAGGAAATCACTGAGGAAACACACAAGTACAATCAGAAAAACATGAATAAATGTCCAAGAGGGAAAGTAAGAGAAGGAGATTAAGAAAGGAAGGTCAGAAAGACACAGGAAAGAAACAGGGAACAATAAGACAGATACAATTGATAAAAAAAGGAACATTTACTGCTAAACTTAGTTTTTTTGTTTTGTTTTGTATTTGTTTTACGCGAGGCACATGGTCGAGTGGATCCTGATCTGGACTCCGCACCGCCGCTCAACACTCATCAAAATCTACAGGCACCGTGTCAACGCTCACAACTACATCCCTGTCAATGAACACTGATGACAATATGAACCTGGATGATCTGAGCGCCAGACAACGAGGACATTACAACAGAGGAAGAAGACGTGAAGAAGAAGAAGAAGAAGAAGAAGAAGAAGAAGCCGTGACTCATGTGGAGAGTTCAAAGAGCAACTTCACAGAATTCAAGAGAACTTTGACCTTCTTTTTGCGTTATCATAAAATATCTGCTAGCTGTGTTGTTAGATTGCCTGCTAGTTCCTGAACTCGGTCTGCGATGGTGTTTCTTCACAAACTGACATCAAGTCTGTATCTGGTCGGGGCTCACCTGCTCACACACCTTTAGCATGCATAGCTTTTGTAAATATATTCTGCTGCGATTGCAGTCTGCCTTTTTATTTTTTTTAAGCTGTTGGATTATGGCCACATAAAATGAAGGGGGCGGGGCAGATTGGGCATGTCTGACGTAGAAAAACAAGTAGTGCAATATTCCTAAAGGAGGGCAAGAACGCTCTGTTACGACTTGTATAGGTGAACGTTCAGAGGAGGAGGAGGAGACGTGGGGTATAAAGGAGGTATAAAGTAATGAGATGAGTTCCGTGCGGGAGGTTAACCCCACGGTGCGCCGGATCAGAGCCCCAACGGGCCTGCAGAGTCTTGCTGCGCGCATCAGAGAGGAGATGAAACAGGTAAGTCAAAGGTGTGATACACCTTGAACTAATCTGATTCAATCAAAAGAAAAGTTCTCCTTCAGGAAGAAGGTCGCAAGCTGTGTGCTTGTGTCTCGAACGAATAACTGAATCAGCAGTGGTGGAAGACAAATTCATATCCTTTCTTTATTGATAGCAGCAACATTTCCATGCAAAAGCACATAACACGTATATTCTATACATGTTGTTTTATTGGATTGTTGTTGCAGCGTGAAGAGACCCTTCGAATGGGTCGTCTGTGATGATTGAGAGGGATTACTTTTGCTGCAAATGCTGCATGCTATACCTTTAAGTGATGTCAGCCAATGCTACCATGAACCTGTTGATTACTTATCGTAAAGGCTGCTTTGTGGATCATCAAGGTAAAAAGTTGGATCATTTATTGTCATTCTGCAACACAGGGTTGCGCAATGAAATACAGTTGTAGGCTAGTCCACACAAGGCGATCGGGACAAAACAAAAACAAAACTAGCGCGTTCCCGTCGTGTCTCTGTAAAGATGTCGGCACAACAGTAACCGACCTCCCTCTGCTGGGTTAGCCTGAATTTGACTGTGACGGTACATAAGCCAGGAGCAGACTATTTTCACAGACGATTATATTGAGACCTCAAAGCAGACTTGATATGCAGGACAAAGAGGACGTTCCTCCCCTTGTCGATCATTAAACCCGCAGTGTCTTCTCGATATCTTAGATGTCAGTCATCAACTAATTAACAGAAAGTTTATGTGAGAATGATGAGCTGATATACAACCTTATATCCAACCCGTACTGTTTCTTTTGCAGGGAGGGCAGAAACCCTTCCTGCAGGTGATCGATGTCAGCTCAGGGGATCCCCACAGGGCAGGGATGGCACCCATCTCATTTGCTCGGCAGGTTTGTGTTTTTGTAATTTGTGTGTGTGTGTGTGTGTGTGTGTGTGTGTCTACTTGCTGTACCTGCTTAACCTGACCCTCAAGTGGATCAGTGTGACAGCTACAAACGGAGAATGTCTATCGTCCCAGGTCTTGTCGGTGTGTTTTTACCCCGAGCTCCTCAAAGATGAAAGCCTTCCTCTGGATGTCAAGCAGAGGGCGCGGCAGCTTCTGGGGGTCTGCCATGGAGGGAGCGTGGGTGAGAATGAAGAATGTTTGTTTGTTGAAAACATTTGTCCCTTTGACTGGCACCTCTGCTTTTAATCGCTGATCCATCTACTTTGTGGATGCCAGGCTCATACTGCGTAACCTCCTATGGGATGCCATATGTCCACAACAGTGTTGCAGCGTTCATCATGAGGCGAGATGGTGGAGTGAGTTCACACCCAGAGGATATAATCATCTCTAACGGTTCCCAGAAGTCTTTGATGGTACGAAGAAAAACACATTTTTTTGGAGTGGGATTAGTAACGGCGCAGCACACCTCTGGATTGTCCATTACAAGTGAAATGTCCATTAACCAGATTAGGAACTGAGTCTACAGCCGTGCTACCGTCAGCATGCTAACATCCTCACTATGTTTGCTATGTTCACCATCTTAGTTTAGTGTGTTAGCATGTGCTAATTAGCATTAAATGCAAAACACAGATGGCTGATAGGAATGATCTAATGATGGCGCTGCATGAAAACACAGGGGTTTGAATGATAGAATATTCATTTAAGTATTAATTGACACAGTAAGAGTAAACACAATAAGTTGAACACTCTTATCCTCAATGCAAAGATGACCACTAATGTGGAATAACAGCACACATTTGTGCATGTTCTTTATTGTGTTCTTATTGATCTTGTTAGATCATTTTGCACCTGATGGCCAGTGGGGAGGGGAAGACTCAGACGGGCGTGCTGACCCCGATGCCCTGCCCACACACCCTGCCGGCGCTGCTGGACGACAACGGGGTGACTCTGGTGCCGTACCAGCTGATGGAGGACCGAGGCTGGGCCGTGGACCTGGACGAGCTGCATCGAGCTCTGAAGACCGCGCGGGGACGCTGCGAACCCAGAGCCATTTACATCAGCAACCCAGGAAACCCCACAGGTGCACTACAACACACAGTAGCTACATTAACTGGCCTCCCCACCATAATCTCCTTCATACTCACTAGTATTTCTCCTTCTATAGGTCATGTGCAAGACAGGAAAACAATAGAGGAAGTGATTCGATTTGCCGCAACCGAGGGCCTCGTTCTGTTAGCTGACGAGGTGATCGCAAGCTACACGAGGAAACTGGGATCTAAAAGTTGTTCAAAAACAAGCCCCCCTTTCTTCATGTCTTCTTGAACCTTCCAGGTGTACCAGGACAGTGTGCATGGCCAGGAGAGAGAGTTCATTTCCTATAAGAGAGTCCTGTTTGACATGGGAAAAGAGTACTCAGAGGCAGTGGAGCTGGTGTCTTTCCACTCTTTGTCCAGCGCCTTGATGGGAGAGTGAGTATCACTGATGTTCTAACTCTAGCTCTAACTGCACTCCATGGGTAACTTTCAACAACGGTCGCTCGATATACACTACATCGTTTCTCTGCACGCCACTGCAAAAAACGTTCACGTTCAACGGACCTGCAGTTTAGACCGATGGGTCTAGCCTTTGCTATACTTAGATGCCAAAAAAATGTTTTGAACGTTTTTTTCAGGCTGAACTCAAATTGACCAACTTAAACACGCTTCACAAAGCCGGAGTACTCCACTATCTCAATGTGCAGAAACAATAAGAAAAGAGAGAGAATAAGGAAGAAAATGACTAACCAATATGTTAAAGAGGGTTTTGAGTGAACATTGTGCTCGTCCGTGTTTTTCAGGTGTGGTCTGAGAGGAGGCTATCAGGAGGTAGTCAACATGGACCCAGCAGTGAAAAAGCATTTGAAAGACATGCAGGCCCCTTCCAGCCCTTCAGTGGTGCCACAGCTCGCTCTTGAGGTCATGGTCAATCCACCCACTCCTGGAGATCCTTCCTATGAAACATACTCACAGGTAAGGGACAAATGTCATAAAAAATTAATTGGCAATTACTGGCAACACAGTCTCTTACAAAAAAAACGCTTGATACTGTATATAAATGCACCAGATTAATAAGAAATGGGAATGAATGCAACTTTGAGCTACTGTCAATGGAGTTTTTTTAGGGGGACCACCCAGGTCTAGCTTGTCCTTTTTTCTCAATTGAAGGAGATTCTTCACTCTCAGAGGACTCTGTCCCAGAATGCCCGGCGTGCTTGTGAGTTCCTCAATGATCTACCAGGGATGAACTGCCAACCAGCGACGGGAGGCGTCTTTCTTTATCCCGGTCTGAATTTACCACCTAAGATGATCAACGAGGCTAAAGTGAGCAAAGACAACAAAATAATGCTGATTAATACACTGATTAAAAAAGCAAAACAATTGATGATTCATTTCATTCTTTATTTCTAAAGTCACAGTCATCACTGGTAAAAGGAGACATCATTTAATATGAACTAGTGTTGTGCATAAGATCCCATGTTAAGTACTTTTAGCAGTAATTTGAATGGGGCGCTGCTTCTAACCTCAGACGTTAGGAGTGGAGCCAGATGTGCTTTACTGTCAAAGGTTACTGGAGGAGGAAGGTGTGTGTTTGGGTGCCGGCTGTGAGAATGGGCAAGAAGATCCAAACTACCACATCAGGTAAGAAAAACAGCAGCATGTGTGAGTGTCAGTTTTAGACCATCAGAGTGAGGACATTTTTTAATTCAAAGGACAGAAAGAGATTTCTGGAAAGTGACAGCCCTGTCATATTTTTTTTTATTGAAGAGCCTTTTGTTACATCTTTACCTTTTTTATTCATTTGTTTTATTTCTATTTTCTTATGGTGAGATTACCATGCTTGGCTGTGTGTGTGTGTGTGTGTGTGTGTGTGTGTGTGTGTGTGTGTGTGTGTCCTGAAAGTACCTAAGTAGCGTCTACCTTCTGACACATGTATATATGTTAATACTGTGTTTGTGTGGTACTTTCCCCTGCAGGCTGTGTGTTTTGGCTCCTCCTGCCACCCTGGAGGAGATCTTGGCAAGACTTTGTTCTTTCCACCTGCGCCTGCTGGACACATTTCCCTGACGGAGGTGTCAAGGACGCAGACTTTGGAGCAAAAGCACGGTTTTCTTGCAAATCTTTTTAAATTAACAGTCAGTAAAATTAATAACTTGTCCCGCAAATATTAAAATAAATATTGATACTAAATAATAACAGCTTGTGAAATAGAAGATTCAATGAGGCTTTTTGAGTTTTCCGAAGACTTCTGCAGCCGTTAGCTTCTTTAACAAATCAATAAAGGATCTTTGAAGTATTTATGAGGTTTAATTTCATTTGATTTCACCTTATTATCAATATATTTTTCTTGCGTCCCGAGGCGCTACAATGCTTCACATCCATAACAAAACACAAGATTCAAGCAAACAACAAGATGTGCTACTAACACGCAGAACATCAGACAGGAAGTATTCAGATTTACTTAAAAGGGACAGAATGTATCATTCGGGGGATCTATAGCAGAAAAATAATATTTTCATTAGTGTATAATCTCCTGAAACGTTGCTTTTCTCAGCTGATCCAAGAGGTTCATTCAGCTTAAGAAGAATTTTCTCAACACATAAATGGCATTCAAATTGCCAAATTTGGATATATGGTTTTCACTGGACAGGAAGATAATTCAAAATATATATTTGAAAAGTAACTAACATAAATGTAGTGGAGTAAAACGTACAGTAGTTGTGTCTGAGCTGTAGTGGATTAAGTGATGAACTTGTTCTGGAGGGGTCATGTAAGGACGAGTGAAACAGATGCAGCAGGGAACTCAGATTCCCAGGTCAAAGACTGAACTGTGCCTGTTTGTGTGTATTTGTGTCTGATAACTATTCCATTTTGAGATTATAAAAGCCATACGACACACCGACAGTCCACTCGGAGGAATCATGCTGACACTGGCGCTCGTCCTGCTGCTCACTGCCTGCGGTGAGTCTCGTCTATCTGATACGAAGAGGAGCGTCTCCTCTTCCTCTTTCACGCCACGATACCTTTTCAATATGAAGCTTTCTGCAGCAAAAAGCTATTTCTTCTCTGTGCGTAGCGCTGAGGTCATACTTGGGGTTACAGACGGTGTTACGGCTTTCGGTTGTATCAGGCTTTGTAACCTCCGGTTCTTTCTGTGTGCGCAGCTCACGGGTGTGGCAACCCCACCTATAAGCCCTCTGTGAGCCGTGTTGTGAACGGGGTAGATGCTCGACCCTACAGCTGGCCCTGGCAGGTGACTTAATATCCATCATTAAAATTAGAGAGGTTCAGGGAGCAAGTTACTTGGTGGAACTGTTAAGAACTCACAGACATCAAGGTTACAAGCCAAAAAGGTTGGAAACCACTGGTTTAATCCTCATCATTGTTTTCTATTCTATGCATTTGGGGTATTCTTAATGTCCATTTTTAGTGACTAGTATTTATAGATTGATAAATGTTATGGAGAAGAAAAAGTGGAAGTGGAAAAAGAGTGGAAGTAAAGTAGCAGCAATTGGGAATACTCAAGTAACGTATCTCAACCTTGTACTGAAGTACAGTACTTCATGTATTTAGTTACTTTGACTCTGTTCTCAGATCTCTCTGCAGTATCTCAGCGGCTCCACCTACCGTCACACCTGCGGCGGCACCCTGCTGGCTCCCAACTGGGTCATGACTGCCGGTCACTGCATCGGGTGGATCACAGTTTACTCCATCTTACCTCATGACGTTAGGTGACGGTTACATCTCAAGTTTTGTCTTTATACGTGTCTGTATCTGTGTGTCAGATCGCGTACCTACCGAGTGGTAACGGGCGAGTATGACCTCACCAAAGAGGAGAGCTATGAGCAGATCAGAAGTGTGGAGAAGATCGTGGTTCACCCTCGCTGGAATGATAACTGCTTGTCTTGTGGGTGAGTGAATATATCTTATATCATATTTCTGTATCACATGTTGGAGTTCTTTCGTTCCGTGATCACATGATTTCTTTCGTTGCGTTCAGCAATGACATTGCGATGATCAAACTGGCGTCGCCCGTCGTCCTGAACGACAAGGTGCAGCCCTCCTGTGTGCCGGCGAGCGGAGAGGTCTCCCCTCACAACGACCCTTGCTACGTCACTGGCTGGGGAAGAATCTACAGTGAGTGATTGCGATGTGGCGACGCACCGATTCAATGTGCGACTCCGAACACGAGGCAGCGCAGCAGTGCAGCAATGAATGAGAAGCGGTCTGAAGTTGTATGGAAACGGTAGACGTGGGATCAGATGTAGGATCATGTTGACATTATGGGATAGTGGGGCTCTGGGCGTGGTCTCGTGAAAGCAGGATTTAATTGGGAAATATTCAAACTAATTTAAATTTAAACATACTTTCTCCCTTTTTCCCCATAAAATTATTAAATTCAAATAAAACCCATTTGTCCCCAAAGTAGCTGTTATTAGGGAGGTTGGTGTCTGGGTTTATATCAATTATATCAGAGAGTAATTGTAGTGCAATATTATCGTGGGACGCTTTAAAGGAATGGTTTGTCATTTTTGGGAATTGGGATTATTTGCTTTTTTTTGCAGAGAGAAGATCACACATAATAAACACCATAATAATATTGAAACTATAAAAGTTCTGATGATGTGCGGAGGACGTTTTAGTGTTTTTGTTGTTGACTCCCCCCTTCATCTCAGCATTACAAAGTCACTTTAGAACCATGACGCTAATGTGATGGCGTCTCCTCAAGCGTCACGTGACACCACCTGACAATGCTCATCCTTATTCCTGCAGGTGGGGGTCCCGCTGCCTCCAAGCTCCAGCAGGCTCTCCTTCCCGTGGTCGGCCACAGCGTCTGCAGCACCAGCAGCTGGTGGGGGAGCACCGTGAAAACCACCATGATCTGCGGTGGCGGGGACATCCGCTCCGGCTGCCAAGTACGCGCCGCTCCCTTCATCCCAACGCGATCACAACCGCACATTCCCTCTGTGTCAGCCTGACGCTCGTCTTCCGTCTGTCTCCTCAGGGGGATTCGGGAGGCCCTCTGAACTGCAGGGGCGGCGATGGCAGGTGGTACGTGCAGGGCGTGACCAGCTTCGTCTCCTCTCGAGGATGCAACACCCCGATGAAGCCCACGGTGTTCACTCGCACCTCTTCCTTCACCGGGTGGATCAGCGACGTGAGTTTCCTTCAGAGAAAAAGGCACAGCTTCTCGTGACGTGTTTTCAAAGCGTTTGGTCACCATGAACCTCAAGGACGGTCTCTGCTAGAGATGAACAGTGTTCAAAAATATAGTCCAGAAAACAAATGTCCTGCTAGTCCGAAACTTAGCTTAAGATAAATGCAATTTAACAACTTTATATTGATTTGAAAATGAGCTCCAGAGGTAGATCCTAGATGACTCAAGAGACCGAGGTGAGTGAGAACACACCAGCTTCTAGTGATTGCTCATCGTTGGGAAGTTAGCAGAAGCAACATTTATGAATCAGAATAGAGTGTTGCTGTTGTTTGTGGGGATTCTGTTTGTTTTTTTTACTTTATCTTTTGTTCTTATCTTTCAGACCATGCTGCAGCACTGAACACCTGGGGCCTTTTAACGTCTTCTAAGCAGTGCTTTTTTGGTTCATGGTGGAAAAGTGGCATTTCAATTTAAAGCATACTCAAAACTCAATATTATATGTGTTGGTGTCAATTTGTGAGATTTTAAATGGCAGAGGTATTTTGAAGTTTGAATTTGTATTTGACCGGCACAAGGTTATGCATCATTTCTTAAGCATGTTGATACCTGCACAGATTAAGCATTGCACTCTTAATGACGTCATAACTTTGTTCATCTTCACGGTAAACTGTTTTCTCCTCGCGGTAGGGACTGCGTGTCGGCTCCTCTGTGGCGGTGCAGAGTACCGTTGGAGCTGGAGTTGGTGTATTTTCAGTGGGTGACCACTAGGTGTCAGTGGTAGCTCGATGCTGGCTTTGTTTCCTGATGAGGAAAGAGGATGTGACCTTATTATGGTACTTGCATGTGCCGTGAACACAAAGAGAAACAGCGTGTTTCATTCAGAATCGTGCACTTTTTTTTAGCTTAATTCAGTGTGTAGAGAAACCACCAAACAACGACATTGATCATCCAGATTTTAAATTTAGAGCAAAGCATGAATTCTCAAAATATATATATACACACACACACACACACACTCTACAATGTAATATATGACTCGAGTACAAAAGAATATAGTGATACGCAGCAGCTGGCTTGGTTTTCATCTGGGGGGGGGGGGGGGACTCCTCTAGCCCAGTGAGTGAATAAGTGTGCTTCAGATCACAGGCCATTGGCTGGCTGCTCATTACTGAACGATGCATTAAATCCTCGACTGTAAATAACGTGATAACTGCTGTGCAGGACTCTGTGTTACCCACAGGAACAGGCGGCCATCTTTCCTTTCCCCCCCCCGCTTCATATCTCTCTTTATCACTCTTTCTATCCCTTCACAATGACTGGAGTTCAATTTTGCACATGCTATGTAATTATTCCACCCCAGTTGCTCCAGGGAGAGAGCGAGAGAGAGAGAGAGAGAGAGAGAGAGAGAGAGAGAGGGGGCTCATTCCTCAAAAGCAAAGCCCCACAATCCACTCCCGCCTCCACCCTCCCCCCCCCCCCCCGTCTCCATCCATCCTCCACCGCTCAGCTCAGGGTGCTCCACCGCAGGAGGCCGAGGGAAACCACAGCATTATTTCCACGGCTTCGCAGAAACACAAAATCAGCAGCTTTGCAGGAGAGAAAACCAAGGCGGGAAATAAAATGAGGTTCAATTCCACAGACGCATGAGAGCAGGGACAGTAAACATATATATGGGAGGTACAACGCAGGTTCATTTGGACTACAAAAATATGTATATAACCATAATAAACAATGATCTAATGAAAGACGTAGACGGTTTAGGCACATCTCTATATGTGGCGTCAAAAACACAAAAAGACTGAGAGGCATGAATGATGGTTTCAGTATAACGTGATGATTGCTTCTATAATGTCCAGCTTTGATATCAGATATATCAACAAACGTGTAGTCAGGCTGTAAGTTGAGGTCTCCCTGTCATTCCTCTAACATGTGTTTAAAGTGTTTATCTAAAGAATGTATAATACTTAATAAAAAACGTGTTTTTTCTGTGGATGGACGTGTGTGTTTTTTGGCCTGGAGAGCAGTCTCGACCCCTGGGCTTCATGAGATTTCCTGAACACTTTCTTGTCTTTCTCCTGTTTATTATAGAGTCAACCATTTCCCCTGTTTGTGGATGTTCCGTATTTCCTTGCAGAAGACCTGAAATGTCCTGAGACATACACAGAAGTTTTTCCTTCACACTATAAGACCTACATACTCGTTGTAGACTCCTGTTTGTGCCCATGTTGCTATGTAACTGAGCCATCATTGGGATGCCACTTTGAATTTCTCCTGATGTGCTTTCTCTGGTTCCTCAAATGCAATTAGATCCTCCTGTTAATCCAATCCCCTGCACCGATTGTCTGTGTGTTTGTTCGACCATCTGCCCGCTGACCTGCCTGCCTGCCTTGATTTCCTGCCGCATGACATGATGGCGGTGAACACGCGTACGGCGCAGCAGATCCGATGCACCTCGCTGTAAACGCAGCACACAAACGGGAGGGGAAATAGGAACGCGGGAGTAAGACGTCAGCGGGGACTGAGTGTTCAAGACCAAAACTAAATGTGCTCTCAGAAAAAGGAGGCGTGTTCCTCCTCTGAGGAGTTAAAGCGGGAGCTTGCAAGCTGTCGTGATGCTCACCATGGCGACCTGGCTGCTTGTTTTCATCCTCCTCATCTCTCTATTCTCTCCTCTTGTCTGTATGTCTGTCTTTCCTTCAATCTTTCAGAAGTATCGATGCAGCTGTGTCTCAACCCTCCAGCACACACGTTAGTTTCACTTGTATTACACACCAGCTAGTGCAGGTAGACTTCTACCTGCAGAGCTCGCTCTGCATCACCCAATGACATGTCTTTTTCTTGACTGCATTTAAGGTTTTTGTTTCACTTTGATCACCTATTATTCTTTTTGTGGCCCAGAAACCGAATGCAAAAGGCATTGGGCAAGCTGACAGTCAGTAATGGGAGAAACACAGACCAGATGTGGCCTCAACCGGAGGTCTCAGGTCAGGTTTTGGATTACACATGTTGCAGATGCAGTCTGGTTAGGTCTGGACGTGAGAAAAAAACAACAACCTGTGAATAAAAAAGATTTGGGGCAACTCCTCCTCTTACTTTCATTCGTGCATAGAACACTTTAAATAAGCAGAAGAAGACTTGTCTTCATCAGTGTTGGGGAGTCACCTCACTGATTATAATAGGTCATGAAAACACAGCTGCCTCTCCACACACTCTGCACTGATAGGTGCCTGATGACGTGATCCACATGGAGAATCGGTTTGACACGTGAACTAAGCAACATCTCAGCCCTCCTTGTGCTTCCTTTTCTCAGACTCTGACTCAGCCGCCGCAGAGAGCTCCTCAGACAGGAAGTACGAGCCATGCAAAACTGTGTTACCGTGACTATTCTGGATCAGCTGTAGCACTGATTAACTCTCTGTGTGTAGCTTCCTATGATCTAACAAGTAGGACCAGGCCATCGCCAGCAGACGACTTGATCTTGACTCTGTGATCTTGTTTGGCTCGGCGTGGTTGCGCGTTGGAGCTCATTGGCCCGGGTCGGGAGGAGGTCTGAGACGCTACTGGTCTCGTGTTGAAGCGATGCTCACGTCGAGCTGTGCGAAGCTGAGCAGCTCACAGCTCCAGAGAAGAGACGCTTCACACAAAGTGTTGCCATGGATACCTTCTCTGAGGGCTTTGCTCCATCACATCTCACTCCAACAACGCGTTATTGAAAGACATCTAGGACACGCTTATTACCTGTATTTTGGGGATAAATATATTTATTTCCCCAGTTTGGAATCAAAACGTATGAGTGTAAGACAAACTGCACACACACACACACACACACACACACACACACACACACACACACACACTCCTCTTTTCCCTTTCCCAGCTCCGTCTGCTCTAAATATGTTGGCTGTAGCTGCTGGAGGCCAGCAGGTGGTGGAAGGTGCTGCTAGGGGGGGTGAGAGGTGCCGGCTGTCGGGCAGCGGGGGGGGGGGGGTTGATGGGGGTTTTGGCAGGTACAGCTGCCCCTGTGGGCTCTATGGGGATGAGTGACAGTGAGAAAAAAACACCTTGGAAACCGGGGTCAGGGGTTAGGCAGCTAGCATGTTGTTCACGAAGCCTGCGGGAATACATAATCGTATTACTGTCACAGGAAGCGGAGAAACACATCCCGCAGATGGCCGCGGGGTTGTGCACTGAAATTCTGGTCCAGGAGTCGTTATTGTTTTATAGATTCTAGGGAGACCGTAAATGTTCCTTTTAAATACAGTTAGACACAGTTTGTACGAAAACAATAACTTTGTTTTTCATTTCACCGTCTTTAGGATAAAAGCTTAAGGTCAAGCTACGATTAATAAGGAGGAGCATGGTATCACCTTCAAACCGTCGTTCTCCCCTTTGCTCCATTCTACTTCCTGTGTTGGCACTGGACGTTGGGGTTAGGCGAGGTGCATAGGTGACCACTATTAACGTGTTTTGCGGAGTTGCAGAGTCGGTAAAGATCGTGGTCTCGGTTAATAATTGAAAAGGTCAAAGCCAGAAATGGATTTTTTTTAAAACAAGGACCAGAACCACAGCCTTCCCTTTACCTTTAGGGTCACCGTAGTCTTCCACAAGCCAATCGCTTAACAGCTGTGAGTACGAACAGTAGTCATGTTTGTCTGAAGAGACGGACAGTCAGTGATGCCAACTTGGCGACTTTCTTGCTAGATTTAGTGACTTTCGGAGTTTGTGCTTCTAGCTAATTTCATTGGTAAAGGGTCGACAACACAGTATCCCAGCCTCTACCAGCGCGGTATAGAAATGTAATTCTTCCTGGCCTCTAAACATCCAGGTGTAAAAGTATATACATGCATTCGTCAGCCTCATACAGTAAGCAGCCTCTGTTGGCCTCTCAGCCGTGTTTCTCCTCTTCGTCTCAATTGGCGCTGTGCAGCTTCTTAGTGAAATGGTGTCGCTTGCACATAATGTCTCCCTGGGGACGTTTTAGGCTTCATACATTTCCACCTCATTTACTTTGCCAGCCTGGAGGACTGTAGACTGGCTATGACTGCTCACTGTGTGTGTGTGTGTGTGTGTGTGTGTGTGTGTGTGAGTCGGTGGTTGTTGTGGTCGACACGTTAGCCTCAAACTCTTCTTCTTCAGAAACAAAAGCAACCTGAGGAAGCACTGTGCACCATCACGTCTCACCTCCTCCACTTCCCCTGCAGCCTGCAGTGACTGACTCATCAAGCCGCTGCTCCTCTCAGGCTGAAGCACCTGCTGGGAGGACGCTCGGCCATCGTCTCCCCACGGTACGTGTTTAATTGTTATCGGCCCGCAGCCAATGAAGTCTAAAGATGAGAAAAGTTCCAGAATTTAGTTGGAATTTAGTTATTTTTGCTTTATCTGCCTTGTTAACTATCTCATTTGTTTTGCCATTTGCTGACGTTATACAGACTGAACATATAAATGATGATTGAAATCATTTTGCCTCTCAGCTGCTGTCATGCTGCCCCCGGTGGACGCTTAATGAGCCTCAGTCTGAGAGAAAACCTCCTCGACGTCTCTCTGATGCTGGATAACCGATATTAATTTGATCAATGCGCACACATTAACCTGTTGACATGCTTCTTTTACGCTTCAGATAAAATGCCACCCATCAGGTTCTCCTCCCTCAGCATTTGACAGTGAACACTGAACAATGGGTTGACAGACAGACAGAGGGAGGGGGGGGGGAGGGGGGGGGGGGGCAGCTCATTCTTTAATTGTCTTGAACAGACTCACTGGTAAGCAGCAGTGCACAGTTTATTTATACATGCTATCAAAAGCCAGCCTCACACGTCATTAAGCTTTGTTTTTGTCACATTGATTGCCTCTATGAATAGCTACACTTTGCTAGACGACAGACACGGAGCACAGGACTGCAACACAATCACCGGGACAGACTACCGGCACTGTGCTTAACGGAGAGACGCCGCCGCAAGAGTAGACGTGTGACGGAGAGGCAAGGAGGCGAGGAGGAGTGAGTGCATCATGCTGTGAAGTGGTGAGGTGAGACGGGACAGTATGCTGGAGTGTCAAAATGATATTTTTTGAAATTGGTAATAAAGCAGATTTTTTTTTTTTAAATTCTAGTAAAATACTTTAAATGGTTTAAATCAAAGCGGTGTGTTCTCATTGATTATGGCCTATCTTTGCATGCACAGTGTGTGTGGCTCAGCTGTAACAGAGTTAGGTCTCACACTCGTGTGTGTGTGTGTGTGTGTGTGTGTGTGTGTGTGTGTGTGTGTGTGTGTGTGTGTTTTGCACATGAAGCCCTCTGCTCCTGCTGGCCTCTTTCTTTTGGTCTTTGTCCTGCGTCTCTCCTCTGCTGAGAGGCTCCTGACTTACAAGCCAGCACCTTTGTATTCATCAGTAAACCCCACGCTTCTTTCAATTCACTCAAAAAAGTGAAATTGATTTTCAAAGCAGTTCAGTTGGTAAGTTTGGTCCTCAAGAGTTATAGCAGCTTATGTTAATATGCTTCTTCCTTATTACTATTAATGTATTTATGATTTAATCTTTTCAACTACGAATCATCCGATCCTGTGCTCTCCTTCTATTCGGCCCGTGTTTGCTGGATTCGTCGCTGCACCTCCCCTCTCCCCCCGTCTCCCCTCCGTCTCCCCCCCGTCTCCCCCCGCTCTGTTTATAGAATCATCGTCTTTATTCCGGGCCCCTGCTCCTCATGCAGGCCCGAACACACATGGCACAGAAGAAGAGTCAAATATTGCATGACAGTAAACAAATAACCACGCTCAGACCTTTGTTGCTCATCTAGAAGTGTTTCGACCCCCTTCTCACATTTGCGGATCAATGGAGGCCATTGAGCGTCGCTCTGAGTGAAGCCCCCCCCCCCCCCCCCCCCCCCGTTTGTTAACCGGAATGAACAAGCGCAAACAAAAACAAAAGCTGAGGGGCGAGGGCTAAACGCTATGTATGGTGGGTAGCTGGCAAAGTCTGCCTCATGCCAGTTTGCTATCATCCTTTTCTTGGTTTCCTTTTTCTTGGGTGGGATGCTGAAACTCTAAAACTTTTTCTCCCTGACCCCATCATGCGAGTCCTTGCGCTGCGTGAACGCTGCCGGAGGAAGCTCCTGATTAGACGTAATCAACGTCACGTAGCTTTGCTGCGTCTGCAGAGTGAACTCTGAGGGTTATGGTGGTGGAGGAGACAGGAATATAGACAGAAATAATCAAAGTTTGTGTATAGGAAATGAAATATGCAAAAGATCAGCGTACAAATAATGTTTGCAAGGATGTAGGTCTGGTTAAACAACGTGTTGATGTTATTTACTTCATTGAAACAAATCTATTTAATCTTAAAAATAACAAATGATGATTACATTAGTAATCATGCTTTCCATGATAATGGTAGTATACCAAAAAAACATCATATCTGACACAAAATCCTCCATCTATCCTCCAACATTTGACTTGGCAGCAAAGCAAGATTGGTAACGTCGGTAATCTGCCGCGTTATATTGGCGTAGTCGATGTGTCAAAGATGATCCAAAAGCTCTTCCCTGTCTAAACGTGTGTGTGTGTGTGTGTGTGTGTGTGTACGAGCTGTGTTTGTGCGCACCACCACCACCACCACCACCACCACCCATCTGCTTTCCTCAGTATGCAAACAACCGAGCACAGCAGAATCACGAGGGGTCCGGTCCCTCCTTCCTCTCGCCGCTCCCTCACCTGTCTGTGTTTGTGTGCTCTTAACCTTCACTCTTTTGTGCACGCTTGTCGACGCGGCGCATTATAAAAAAAAAACAAACCCTGGAATGACTGAGACGCAGGAGTCTTGACGTGTCAGAGCTCTTCACAGGACTTTTGAAATGGAAGTAGATCTTTTCAAAGACTGAGAGCAAAACTTTTAGATCGTTCCCGTTGATACAGGCGCATGGCTCCCTGTGTGTGACAACATGTGTCCTGTCGATAACATGCGTCTGCATCCGGTAACACAACAGGAAACAGATCCGATTTTAGGTACAAACGGGCTATTCGCGAAAAAGATGCTAAATTTATGAATTGTCTTTTGTTGTGATGCAAAGAGCTGCTATTGTGTAAACATTGGCACCAGAATGAATTGTGATAGAATGACAAAATGTAGATTTAGTCGTCAATTAAACTTTAAGTGCCACACGCATGAGTCAACACCAGTCGGCCCAGACTGAGACGGACCCGGTCCAACTTGTTCTGGTCATTCGGAAAGCATGAATCATAACTATAAACTGCTTCCTTTCTGTTCATCTCAAAACTACAACAGCAAAGACGGAGTTTATGGCGACATCGATTGACAGCTTTTTAAAATTTCTGTTGTCGATTTTACATCCAAACTTGGTCGAATATGAAAGCAAAGGACCGTCTGTGGAGCAGCATATTTTTCATATTTTTTTAAAATGAACATAAATCCAGCTGGATGATGCAGGCTCCTCAGTCCTACGACTCCATCCGATTACATGCATGTGATATGTTATATTAAGGTCCAGCCTCTTCCTCCTCTGTGTGTCAGACATGCTCTCAGTCTACCTCTGTCCTTTTCTAACCCCCCCCCCCCCCCCCCCCCTCAGCCTCTCATCCTTCCCCTCCCTGGTGAGCCACACGGTTAGCAGGCGTGTGTGTGATCTGAATTTCAACATCACCGTCTGTCTACCAAGCAGACTCCTGGGATGTCGCTGCCCAGAATTCTTGCTTTTACCTTCCTTCGACTCCCACCCTGTTGATTAGTTCTCCCTCTGCGGCTCTAAGCTGCCGGCGCAATCGCACCACGAATCAGAATTACATTCGCCTAATCGGCCCGATCATTTCTACGGGCTGCGTAGCCGACGAACAAATGGCCGATTCGACTCCCGTGCGAGGAGCTAATTTTGCGAACGGGGAAGCGGGACGTTGGAAGTGATCTTCGAGAGCTTCTAAAGTGCCATGTGGCGAAGTCCTCCCGCTGCTGTCGTGGGAACAAAAAGCTCACTTTAAACTGCTGAGGGTTTCTGGGCCTTGAAGTCTAGTCTTGTTCATTGTGCTCCGTCCTGAAACGGGCTTTAGTGACCACGGCTCCTCTCAGTTTAAGAGGTACTGGAATGAGAGGTGCAGCTCAGAGGCGTGTCGTTCATGGGATTTCTGTCGGCAGTACAAGTGATTTCATTCCTGGTGGGAAGTGTGAAAAGGACGCGGCTTAAAACTTGAAAAGAGGTCTAAGCTCATTTCCGTCCCTGTGGTGCAGATAACAGCAGATTAGTTTAAATAGGTTCAAGCCTCCGTATTTGTAAATGCTATATTTACTGTAGCAACGAGTGAAGTGTGTTCGTGTTAAAAGTATTTATACATCTTTGCTCTTCATTATTTCTCTTGTTTGAGCTTTTTTGTTTTCATTCTTCCGTATGTTTTTTTTGGGGGGATTTCTGCAACTCACACGTGCAGAGAGACACACGTCATTCCCAACTTCACATACATTCATTCATACATGTGGAAGTGCAGAGCTACGTCGCTCGTGGCCAGTTAGGACATCCCAACAGAAAACATTGCAATCAAACGGGCGTTGCCACCGCACTAGACCTCTGTGTTTTCATATATAGGCTACGATTAGAAACCACGGGGGAAGGTCTATCAACTTGCTCGCAAGGCTCATTGCTGGTGAAATATTAATAGCTGGGATTTGTTGACTGTCGAGGGGGGGTTCTGTGATTTGCACGAGTTTGTTTTCAATGGTTGGCCTAATCCTCGCAATATTCCATATCCCAGATCTGTCTGCAGACAGATCAGGGACACGTTGGATAGGTTCTGCAAACTCTTCAAGTGGAACTGGGAAGTTTAAAGGCAGCGACACAATGATGGGATCATCACACTGGACTTTAGCTCCTATCACCTTGAACCTTGGACCAGATCTTTATCGAGCAGATTGCCATCGCAAAGACACCACAAGCATCACCAGAACAAAGATTAGACCTGGATGATAAAGAAAGAAATACCTCCTCCCCAGGTCTTAGTGGAGCTCCTGTTTCTGCTGCTGTTATGGTTACCCCCTGCAACACGCCCCACAGAGACACATAATAAAGCAGCAGCAGCAGCAGCAGCAGTCGACTGCACTGTAGCACTGTAGCCCGAGGCTGGACGGTCACATCATCATCTGGAATGGGATCATGGAGCATCGGTTACACGTCTCCACCGGGGTGTGAAATGGAAGAGAGGTGATTTTATTCTGTGAAACAACTTCCCAACGCTGCTCATTATATTCAAGGAGGATGTGTTTGAGGTGTGTGTGTGTGTGTGTGTGTGTGTGTGTGTGTGTGTGTGTGTGTGTGTGTATATAAGGTGTTTAGTAATTGACTTGAGTTTTTAAGGACATATTTCTTGGATCGAAGATGCCTGTGCCATTATATTTTACAAATGAACCGGCACTAATTTGACTACTTTATTTAGAATCATAACCATTCTCTACATAACCTTTAACCAAAGAGCTTTTGCCTCGCTGATGGATCCAGATCTGCAAAATAGTATGATGACTGTTGGAACTTTGAAAGTCCCCATGCATACAGATCAGTGAGTCCTCTTGCTTTGGCTCCTCTCCTAATCATTACGCTCATTATGCTCGCATCGTGTGATCGACCTCTTTAGACTCATGTCACACTGATTTCTGTCTTTCAGAGCAGAAGTCCACTTGGACTTCCTGTTAACTGTTGATCTCTTTCTTTTATTCTCACTCTTTCAGTGTCGTCGCTGGATGACAACAGACTGAACATTGTCACCTTTTGTGTTCTTCTCATGATTGTTTGACTTCCTCGGCCCTCTGTCGTAGGGAGATGTGTTATCAAACGTCTCTTTTGCCTTATTTCATATCGACACAATGCCTCGTCAATGCAGCGTCTTCTTGATTTCATTTCCTGCTTGCCCCCCCCCCCCCCCCGGCGTCTCACCTTTCAATACCTTCAACAAAGTCCGTGTACGTTGGAGTTTCCATGTCTGCGCTCCGTGTTCTGAGCCTCGGGGGGGGCCTTGATCTTTGTCTGTCACTGCCGACGGACGGCCAATTTAATTAGTCAAACAATCCGACAGAAAAGGACACCAGCCGAGAAGGTGCCTGCTTGAGAGGAGATAGCTCAGCTCCACAGAGGAATCCAGCGGAGAACGATTCAACCTCCTCTCATGTAACAATGCTAATTAAAATCATCCAATTCTCTAATCATTATTAGCCCATGCTACATGCTCTCTCATCCACAAATTACACCCTTTGCTTCAATGCATGCTCACACACATTATTATCATTACGAGTGTCATTAGAAGTGGTTTCACAGTGCATATGAGTGGTGGTTTTTGGAGGACCTCGTAGACGCTGCAATTATAATTATCAGTTCAGCGCACACTGCGCGGTGAGCGGCGTGGAGCGCATTTTAAGGACGTAAAAACGCGATGAGCCAATGTCGGCAAGTTAACATGCATCACCTGACATTTCCACCAGCCGGTTCATCAGTTCAGCAGAGTGTGCGGGAGGAGGAGGAGGAGGAGGAGGAGGAGGAGGAGGAGGAGGAGGAGGAGGCGACAGCGGTGTTGTCTTTCACATGAAGCGGCTTCGGTGACACCGGAAGTAAAGATCGTGGATCTACAGCCTACCGGTGCTCAGAGCTGAGAGAGTTCACCCTCCACCTGCCTCCGGGCGCGACTCTCGAGAAATGTCAACCGCTTCATGTTTATGTTGTTGTTGTTGTTGTTGTTGTTGTTGTTGAGTCGGTTCATCCAACACCTTTTTTTTTGCATGTTTAATCCCATCGACAGTGATCCATAACCGTGATGTAAAACAAATCTCTTTCTTATCGAGTTACGGGGTCGACAATAGACTGAAAGTATTCCGCACAGTCCATTATCCCGATGAAATTATAGAATGAACAAAGTCAAAGACAGTACAGGCAGCAGCCGTGCAGAGTCCGTTATGAACAACACTGCAGCGGCACCAGGAAGTGGCATGTTGCTTCAGTGAGGCAAACCACGACCTTTTACTAAACCTAACCAACTAGTTGCGTCGCCGAAGTGACGCAATATCCCCAATAGCATCTACATGTGACAAGTTGGGAATGATAACTGGTTGTTTCTGCCTCATTATCCTTCCAAAAGATGATTCAGTACGTGCTGAATCTACATGTGTATGTATCATGACAATAGAAGGATAAATACATAAATAGAGATGATGCGAAATGTTTAATATGCAAACAATTACAACATTACATCAGTGTAATAGCTTGAAACCAGAGGCTTATACAAAACATCACTCCACAGCGCTACAAGTGGTCAAAACCTGAACTGAAATGAATCTTGGACGTTGAACCTCGAGAGCAGCGTTTCTGTACGAGAGCGTCAGGTCTAGTCGTGTGTGTGTGTGTGTGTGTGTGTGTGTGTGTGTGTGTGTCTGTGTGTGTGCAGTCAGTTGCCACCTGCACTGCTGAAAACAAGCAAACGCATTTCCACAGTTTTTGCACTGCTGTAGCAGGATGCTGCGCTTCCATTTTCTTTCCACTTCCCATCTCCATTTCTTCACTCGGCACCACACAGCAGCGGGGTCCAGATCCTCGGCGCTGATACCGAGGGCCGAAGACTACATTAATCTGACTGTGAAGATGGTAAAGACAGCCGTGTCTGTATTGATGTGAAGGATGAAGGAGGCATAAATCGAACAGTGGACTGAACTGGCCATTAATCTTTGAGGGGGCCAAGGGCAATGCTCACTTTAGCCTTCGGCCATGACTGGAATATATCGGGATTCCCCATAATACACTTAACAGTCTAAACACCCTGCTCTTGAACCTGAACACATACACACACACACACACACACACACACACACACACACACACACACACACACACACACACCTGTACAGGTGTGCCATTGGTATACAGTGCGTTTGGTGAGATGTAGTCACTTTAGTCCATTACAGAGGGAAATGAGACACAGCCCTCAACCGTCATTACTGTAATTGGTTAAATTGCAGCTACATGTATCTTTCTCGCCTGCTGGTAATTTAGCAATGACAGCATCCAGTGGAGGATTAAAAAACAAATAACTACGGTGCAGGAATAAAGACGACAGGTGAGTTTTCTCCTGGGAGGAGAAGATAAGCAGTTCTATTTGTATTTTCCTCCTACGCTGACACACTCAAGACTCGCTCTGACAGTGTTTGCACCAGCAACACACTTAAGGAACAATGTTGTAAGTTTTGGATGTTGTTTGTAGATGTTTTCCATGGAAAGAGTAGAAACTACAAAAATAGCATTATTGCTGCGTGGTAGAGAGAATGTCGGCCTATCCGCTTTCAATAACGGTTGCTCAATGTCCTTTGCTCTGCACGTCACGCACACGGGATAACTTTGCCTTCAGTGATTTCTGCCAGAAGTAGGCTACAAACCTACTTGGTTAGATTTAGGAAAATATCCTGATTTGGGATAAGATGGTTCCTCTGTGGCAGAAAGCCCTGGAGGCAAACTTCTCCTGTGTAATGACACAGATATACTCATGGTCTGCAGAATCGTACAAAGACAAATTGTCCTGCCTGGTGGTACTGATGCTGCAAAGTGTACATCCATTTGTTCTTTGACTCTGTGAACTGCTAAAAAGCGTTGCCTTGATGAGCTACAGTGCCAGAAACCAGAAAACAGCAGCATTGTCCTCACAAGCAACTGCTTACTGTCACAAGAGTCTCTATGAAACATCGTGAAACATCATGAAACATCGTGAAACATCATGAAACATCAGGTGAATGGCAGGAAATCGAGGGGTAGGACTTTTACATTGGAGAGGTTTGACCATGATCTAGTGGTGATAGTAGGTTTCTTCTGGCTATAGCCAATGTCGGCAGGGGAAAGAAGAATTAAAATTTAAAATATTGCAGAGTCCAAAAGAACAGAACCATTCTCCCCGTTGGGATTGTTGTGACATCGCTCTACATCTTCACCTCTGCTCTCAGGGTCTCTCCCAGATGTGGTGCGTGAGGCTAACAGCAGCTCAGGACCACGATGTCAGCTCTGAACCTCAACTCTCTTTTTACAAATGCATTAATCTAAAAGATTTAGCATAACACTTAACCATGAACACCATCCTACCCTGAAGTAAAAAGTCAATGTTGAGCGGATTGTTATCAGTGGTGGGAATTGACTTAGTACGTTTAATCAAGAGCTGTAATTAAACGTGGAGATACTTCATGAATATTTCCATTTTATGTTACGTTAGACTTCTACTGAACTTCACGTCAGAGGTTAATATTTTACTTTTTAGTCTTTAGTACCTGGTTACTTTGCAGATTCAGATGATTAATACTAGTATTCAAAATTAGCTCCGCCTTTAACCAGCTCCAACGTTAACATGATACATGCATCGATCTATCAATGATTATACTCCAGTTATATATTATTCTGATGTGAACCATCCCGCATAATGAGTACTTCTAGTTGTGGTACTTTAAGTATATTTTAATGCCAACACTTGTGTACTTTTACTTAAATAATCATTTGAATGCAGAATACTCATGCAGTTAATGTGTTAAATGAAAACCACCAGAGTAGTGCTTCACATGCACACATGCCGATACACACACACACACACACACACACACACACACACACACACACACACACACACACACACACACACACTCCCACACTCCTCTGCACCTCTCCTCCTACTTGGAGGGCCTCTTCTCACCCATTGTGAAGAGAGAAGAAGAATCTGTAGTGTTCTCACCCCTCCCCTGCCCCGGATTGATTTTGTGTAGCGCTCCACAAGGAGAGCAGGATAATGAGATCACAGCATGCATTTTTCATGGACAGGATGAAAGCGCTGCAGACACGGCACAGAATCCACGTTTCAAATAAACCGCAGCCCACGTCCATCCCAACAGAAGACGCTTTGCCTCCAAGTGTTCCGTCTCTGAAGTGAAGACGATAACCTTGAGCGGCGGCAGGACCGACGGGGAACAGACAACCCGAACGCATTCCTTATCTTACTGGTCTGATTTGCAAATGAATGACAGCAAGGAAGGCAGCTCAGGATGACGTGCTGGAGGACCACAGCTTGCACGAAACCTGCAGATCTGACAACGATATTTAGTCTCGCAAGAGACTGTGTGGCAGTGCAAGGAGAGACGGCACAATAACAGTGATTACACTCTGATGCAGCCAGTAATTTCATTGTGGCAGGCAGGAGTGCGTGTGTGTGCGTGTGCGTGTGCGTGTGCGTGTGTGTGTGTGTGGCGCATGAGAAGTCTCTGTGTAAAGGCACACCGTGTTGCATTTCAACACAGTGACACATGCTCGTCTCGTTAACGTCCTCCATTGCTTCTCTGTGAGGGTTCTACACTTTTTTTTTTTGTTGAACACGGTTCTGCTAAGTGCGTCCTCGTCAACCCATTAAGTCCAGACCACTAACCAATGACCACAGCTGAGCAGCTCCGGCTGCAGAGTTCATGAACCTTCGAGGCTCTGGAAACCCTTTTTTTTTTCTTAATCAGCGTCTTATTATAAGTGACGAGGTTTTAAATGAGCTCACTGTTATCTACCAAACTCAGAAGAAACGCAAGACCTCCAAACTAAATGACAAATTAATCAGTTTTCTGATCTAGCGCTCATATTAGTGAAACCGTTCGTCAGTGCCTTCCAAAATGTATTTGGCTGTTGCAAAAAAGACATGTTGACATATTTGCCACCACAACGGCTGAGGTTTGATTAGGTTTAGACACAAAAACCACTTAGTTGTGGTTGGTAAAAGATGGTGGCCATGCTTGAACCCACGTTGACTGTCAGTAGGAAATGGAATGCCACTGTTACAGGGCCACGAATGACACGTAGCTCACTCTAGTGCAACGCATTTCATTTCTGTTGGAATACGAAAATCCAGTTTATGTCAGAAGCGGTCTCTGTCCCGTGTTGGACTCACTCGTCACGTACTGACGGCTCTACTGCCCTCTGAGGCAAATTTGTGATCCGTGATTTTGGGCAGTACAAAATAAATTGAATTGAATTGAACGATCTGGCAGTGAGTGAGTGAGTGTGAGTGTGTGTGTGTGTGTGTGAGACTGCCCTCTAAATAGTGGGTGCAGCAGAGAGAGCAGGTGAGAGTGATTGGGCTGATGAGGTGGGCGTGACTAACAGGTGCACTGATTGAGCTGATGAGGTGAGTGAGAGATAGACAGGAGAGAAGGAGCTGTGACAGAACTGGGCTGAAAAAAGGCACCAATTTCATTATTGGTTATTGCTTATTTTGTATTAATACACTTTTTTTTCTAATTAAAGGTACAGCAAAGTATACAATATATGAAGGTCACCAAACACAAAGTACACCTGATGATGCTGCTGGAGAGGGAAATCAGAGGATCTCCAAAGTCAACAGACTTCCTCCTCTCAGGACTATGAATATCTGGAACTACATTTAATCCATCCAGTAGTTGTGGGGATATTTTTAGTCTGGACCTAAGCAGTGGACCAACTTGCGAACAGATCAACCTTGCCATCCCTAGAGCTATACTACTAGTGTGGGTTAAACAAAATGAAGTAATAAAGGTTAGAAATAACAAAAAGACGAAATGGTGGGAAAAAAACAACCCAGGAATGGGTAGAAACGGGAGGTGATTCTATCCACTGGAATGTGGGAATGTTGTTGCTCTACTGTACGTTGTGTAAAGCTGAGGAGGAGAATACATCTCACATCACTAAAAGTAATTGGTTTTTAAGAGACTGCGGTCTGAGCTCTGGGAATTCTCTGAGGTTTATTTACCCCCACAGCTCGATGGGGCTGCAATAATCTGCGCAGCTTCTCATTTGCTTAGGTTATTTCTGGGGGTCTATTTCTACTGAGGCCTGGACGTTCTGCTGTCACGGATCCTGACTGAGTGACAAGTCGACGCACATGTCATGCAGCGCGACGCAATGCAGCACTGACGGGAAGAAAACAAAACTTTTAAGAGCTAGGGGTTTGTGACAGCTCTAACCTTCGTCCTCCATCCTCCATCCTCAGAGAATCAGCAAATGACTCTGTCGTGGGAAGAAAGAGCAGGCACACACACACACACACACACACACACACACACACACACACACACACACACACACGGTGCATGCAGACAATGACAAATGTACTCGTCATTTCCTGGCTCGCCGAGCCCTCTGTAGATCAGCGTTAATGGGAAAAGCGGAATGTTTTATTTATCAAGAGAGAGCTGTTGCTCGTATTGTTTGGACCGCTAATGTTTAACTCTGCGATCAGCTTGTCTCTGAAGACGGACGTCAAAGTGTTTTCTCTAGCCTCTTTCTCCGGTAAAGACGGAGCTTTCTCCGTTAGTCTGCGTCACTTCGCAGCAAAGCGCTGGGGGAACGTTCCTGCCGTAGATTCACCGGTTAACGCCGGGTAGATGCTCTCCTCTGTCTGCTGGATGCCTGGGTCACAGAGCTCTGAGCAACTAGCTGTCGCAACAAATTTGTGCGCCACACACACACACACACACACACACACACACACACACACACACACACACACACACACACACACACACAGACTAGGCTGCCATGTCGGGGGCTTGGTGTGTCTTACGAGAGATAATTGGTCACCAAGGCAAGGGCAAGAGAGGCACAGATTGCAGCATGCCTATAATGAAGTGGCACACGGTGTCTGCTAACGAGCAATTCTGCTGATTGATTCCTCATTATCGGAATTTTCTTTTTTTTTAATTTGCAATGAAAAAGAAACGCATTAACAATACTAAGAGTTTGAGGTCACGCTAACGTCTCTGTGAGGAGAACATCAAGGAGGTTGATGGAAGTCTCATTCATTTCACTCAAAACCACAAATGCGATCCTCAAGGAGGCACGAGAGGAAAAGTCAGTACGATTCATCTTCTGGGGATCATGAATATCTGTGCAAAAATGTCCCTGTAAACCCAATAGTTGTTGTGTTTTAACATCCCCAGAGCCAAGCATGTATTTCTAATGCACCACAGAGATGTGACACAGACAAGTAGGAGTTATACAGTGGGACTGGGACTGCCTTTAATCCCAGGTTTAAAAACTGCTTAAACCTTAAATCAGCACTTTCTCTTCAGAGAAAACAAACGCAGACAAGCTAACCAATCCCAGTTGTTGAAGTCTCCACATGGTTTACTACACAGCATGTGGACACCTGCAACTATTAACCAGAGAGACCATCTTGGAATGGGATCCCACCAGCCGCAACGTCACATCCCACCAGTTCCTACCCCCCCCCCCCCACTCCTGAACACACCCATCTTCAAACTTCATTTTGTTCTCAGTTAGGCACCTGTGAAGTCTTGTGACTGCATCTGTAACGCTCTCACAGCAACAAAATCTGTCCACAGAAATACAAACACCTGGCAAAATACTCAAAATGGGAGCAATGTCATGTTGAAAGAGGAACTGGCCGACGCAAACGGTTGCCTCGAAAGTGTAAGCGTGTGCTTTAGAATGAAGATTTCCCTTCATTGAAACTGACCGAGCCATGAAGACAGCCCCAGACCTAATGTACACTGCTTTGTCCACAAACTTTTGGCCATAAAAAGTTCCTACTGGTTGATCATGAGACCTGTTTGACCGTGCGTGCTTTTTTTCTTGCGTTTACTGACTTGCCGTCTGCTGAAATGAGTTGTATTTGCTTCCCCTCAATGGTAATTGCCTCCATTCTGTTCAATTGTGTCGCCCTTCATAATTGAATTTCAAGAGGCTACAACGGTTGCAGGAGAACGCCTTCACAACAGAGCAGTAATTGTTACCGCCCGACCTTTGAATTACTCACTTTGCTTGTGTTATTTCCCCAGCGCCTCGTCACATTTACTTATTATTGTGGTCGGCTTGCTCCGTTGTGTGCAACCATCCCGGTCCTCTATTTCCCTCTAGACTTCACTGTCACTGTGCGAACTTGTCTAAAACCTGTTACCCAGCAGACACCGGGGGAAATCTAAAGCTGTCTGTAACGCGGGGGCCTCTCAGAAAGCCGAGAAAATAAATGTTGAACCGTAAAAAAAAAAAAAAAAAAGGGTGAGCGACTGGGTGAAAGGAGCGGCGGCAAAGAGCTGTACAGTCCGGGGAACAGAAGAATCTATTTCTTTCATCTCCTTGAAGAACTGTCAGTGCATGTGTCCGTGTGCGCCTGTGGGGCCGCTGGGAAGCGTTGCGTGTCTCCGAACAAGTCCCGCCGCGCGGCCGAGGCCGCTCGCTGGAGTCTCCATGGTGATGGCAGAGCGAGGAGGAAGAGCGGGGAGGGTTTTTTTTTTTTTTTTTTCCCGAGGACCCATGTGGAGAACTCCATTGATCTGGACGAGACTCGAGCTGAAGAGGATGATTCACTCACTCGACAAAGAAAACAAGAGCGCAGGCTGGTGAGAGAACACGAGGACGGTTCAGGGCGAGGAGCTTTTAAAAGACTTGCCGTGACTTGTTGAATTCACCCTTTAAGTCACACATTTGTCAGCGGGGGGGGGGGGGGGGGCCCTGAATAAGATATAGCCTGATAATCAGACTGAAGGGCCATTTTATTAACACTCGGCAATCGCTCAATCGAGAGCGATCGCTCACTTGTGAGCCATTTTCTGTGCAGTGCGGATTTCATTGCCTAAGTCCACTGACACAACATCAGTCGACTCCTGTGTTACCCGGTAACGTTAGCGTGAGAAATAATTTAGAATGACCAAAGACACCGTGTTATAGCCCTGAATAAAACAGTGGCCTTTACTTTCCTCCAGGCTGTGATCCGGTTCAACCCTCCTTAGCTTCGTAAAGAAGTCCGGTTCCATTGCTTGTGAGCTGCCGGTCCCGTGGTTAGAGTGGTAATTTATTCACATCATCAGAGAACAAAAAAAGGATGAACTTCCTATTGAATAAGGTCAATGGATAACATGTCTTTTGTCACAGGGACCAGTTTGTTTGCAGCGGGGCGACCGAGAAGAGGAAACAATTTATGCATTTTTACAATGAGGGGGAAAGAAAGAGCGATGAATTGGTTGAAAGAAGAAGAAGAAAGAGGGGGAGAACAGAGAGTGTGAATCCTGCTGCGTGGCTTCCTGGCCTTTAATGCCTCAGACCCTTCCAGTGTGTGAAGTGGACGTGTTGTAAATGTTCCTTCCCAGACCTTCATAAATCATGCTCTGTTATGAGGGGCCCCAGCCCTCGTTTTAATTCTCTTTTCCCTCTGACTCCCCAACCCTCCTCCTCCTCCTCCTCCTCCTCCACGGCCTTGCTTGCAGGTAGAAATTCTGTTGCCATGGTGATTCCAATCGCTGTTATTGCTACAGCGCGATGAGGAGGACCTGCCGGGCGGAGAGGGAGCGATGCTTTACATTTACATTCCCGAACACTCACAGTAATCATCCCCCTGACAGCACGACTACCCTCATTCAATCCTCCCCTAATGTGCAGCATCACAGATCACATATGAGCAGGATGCATGGACGCAGAATTCATGTGTCTATCCATGAAACCCAGAGGAGAAATCCTTTTGACATTGGTGATCAACATTGGTCACATTTGACTTTGTCCGATAATTTTGTTTTTTATCCGATCAAATATCTGCAACACTTATGACATTACCATCAGCCTTGAGCTTTTGTGTTCAATGCTAATTAGCAAGTGTTAGCATGCTAAGATGACCCACATGGTAAACATTATGCCCAACCTGCAGCATGTAAGCATTATCACCGTAAGCGTGCCTCACAGAGCCGCTGGCGCTTTAATAGTTGTATTTTTCACGTATTTTTTACCGTAATCTTGATCGAGAAGGTGCTGTGATTCGAGTGAAACTGAATCTCACTACGAATCAGACGGGACATATTGTGCTCTGTATGTATAGAAGCTTATGAAAACCTCACAGTGTCTGTCCAGCTTAAAGGAGGTGAACCACATTGAGAAGAACTGAGCTGCAGACAAAGCGAGGAAGCGGAGAGATCTATGAATAGCACTTTCGCATTTTCGCTCTTGGACATTGAATTATTTTGCATTTTTGAGCCTTCGGGTAGCCGTGTTTTAATATGATAAGCTACTAAATACCTACCTAATGACACGTAGTTTGTGTCTTCACGGCGGGGTTACAGGCTTCAGGACACGGAGACGCTGCTGATTTATCTTTCTCTGTCGGTATAACAGTGAGTGTTGATTTAGAGCGTTGGGTCTGCAGCTCACAAGAACGTGACGTCAATCGATCAGGTGCTCAAGGTGTTTCTTCTTCTCTGCTGGAGAAACGTCTGTGAGCTATGGAGGCGAGCGGAGGCACCGGTGTCGATAGCTTGTTGCAGTTGAGGTGAGATCGATCCTAAGTCTTAATAGCTTGGTCCCTGTAATTCCACCGTCAGCATGATTACCAATCGTAAGTAGATTTGTTTTCTTGTGCAAATCAGAGCTCCACCCCTCTGCTCTTCATCTTTTGATGGATTGAGGGGTTTTTCTGTGTGCTTGACGGGTGTTTTTTTTGTCCGAATGCACTGAGACCATTGTCTTTCTCTTAACTCTTTCTCTCCTTCCAGGCAGCTCACGACCCCCCCCCCCCCCCTTCTCCACGCACATCCTTCCCCACCAACCCCCCATTGCCACCAAAACATTCCCAATTACCCCCCCCCCCCCTTCAGCTTCAAGCAGCACTCCACATCGCCCTGCATTGAAATGGGCCAGTTGCTATGGCAACCCCATACAGCAGCATATTATTCCGCTGTCAGAATTAAAAAAAAGAGGATCAATTAGTGATGATGCCACTGCGCCATGCGAGCCACTCAAATCACGGTTTCTTCAGAGCGGCCAGCCTGTGTGTGTGTGTGTGTGTGTGTGTGTGTGTGTGTGTGTGTGTGCGTGTATGTGCGTGTGTGTGTGTGTGTTGGTAAACATACATACTCTTTATGAGACATATAGTGTTCTGAAGGATCCGTTCTTCTCTCTGCAGCTCGGGGTGGAGGATGAAGGCAGACTTGAGGAGCCTGAGTCACCACACTCTGAGTGGGAGGGCTGAACGACGGCAGGATGGGGAATACAAGCAGAATGAAATCCACTGACTTTCAGCACGAGGGTGAGATGAAGAAGAGAAAGCAGATGCAGCTCAGATGTTTGGTGGTGGAGAGGATCTTCTTAAGAGAATCGGAAGTCGACAAAAACAAGTTCAATCCGGTGCACTTTGTGGTAAAAACCATGTGCCTCACATCAAGCACAGACCCGACAGCATGACGGCACACCTCCGACTTCTGTAACCCCGGCCCATGTCGCCATTTTCCTTCCATCTTCTAGCAGAAGAACATGGAGCAGTACAAGCCCAGAGCTCTATTGGTTTATGACCGGAAAGACATAGTTCATCAAATATCCAGAATGGAAACGTTCCCATATTCCCACAGAACACACCATGAGAATGTATCAATACATGGTCAAGATGGATGGACTTTTGTTGTCCTCCCAGTTATCTTGTGGTGGTCATAGTTCTGTTTGGTACCAGTAGTCGATGCCTGCAAAATATGCCATATAAGGAATGAACCTATTGATTTTCACTGTAAAGGTGAGAAATGTATTAATCAAGTAAAATATAACAAGTAACATTAAAACTATAATGTTAACTATATTGTTCATACTTCCAGTGTTATATTATATGCTGCTGTCCCCCGCCCCCCTCCACCTCTCCATCTTCACAGATCCATCATCTTCATCAACTCATCATTCTATCAGCCTCATCAGCCACCACCACCACCACCACCTCCACCTCCACCACCAGTGTCTGGACTCCACGGGGGGATTTATGTTGCTGCTGCTCAGGGCAGACGTCCCTCCATTACAAATCTCCCTGTAGAGCCCAAGAGCCAAAGACTCATGTCAAGACTTTGTCATCACATATCATCTGTTAGTAATAAATGATCATCTTTTCTTCATCTGACTTGTCTCTCCTGATTGAAGTGGTTTCGTTTGAATTCACAACGCTTTCTTGTTTATTTCTTTCCTATAATCACTGGATTTTCTTGTGGTGTGTGACATAAAATATTTGTAATTATCTCTTGTAAATTCTCTGGCAGCTAAATAATAATGATAAGTAATTTAAAGAAGGACATAGAGCACTGGGAATAAGCTGGTTTACAAAGACAATTTTACCAGAGCGTATTAGTAATATTCGCTGACCGCTGCTTGAGTTGATTATAATAATGCTTTTTATTTACGGTGATGAATGCTAGATGTGTGTTTAGTCCTCATTCCTGAAGGATGTACATCTCTGTTTGCTTTTCATATTCAAATGTAGATGAGGAGAGTCATGCATCAATCGCAAAGAGCAAGCGAGTAAGATAGAGAGAATATATTTTTAGAGCCACTCTTCTAAAGGCCTACTCTTCCTCCTCCTCCTCCTCCTCCTCCTCCTCCTCCTCCACCTCTGTTCATGCATTATCATAACTGTTAGTAGTATAAAGATTTAGATTCCCAAAAAGCATTGTGAACCACATCGATTGTGATTTACAAATATGTGACAAATTACAAATTAAAAGCAACATTAGGTGTTGTCAATAGATTCTCCACAGAACTCTACTGACGGGATGAACACCATCTTCCAACATCTTTGATTGTATTGATGATGGCGGTGGAGAGCGCTGTCTAAAGCTTTGCATGCTGCACTACATGTTGCTTGGCCTAAAGACACAATGCTTGTTCAGAAATGGCCGAAGTGGAAGTGAAAAGCGTGGCGTCATGGCCTCGGCCTGGCTGCATTCGTGTCTTTACCCATTTCCCCTTCTCACCCGCCGAAAAGAGGATTCAGATGTCAGGTGACTCAACAAGCATTTGGTTTAAGGATACAGGACGCTTTGAAGGTAAATTCACCCATTCATACACTGGTGGCAGAGGCTTCTACACAAGAGGCCGCCTGCGCTAAACATACGCTGAAAGCAGAGACACGTAGACCGCAGGGGTCAGGGGTCAGGGGTCAGGGGTCAAACCTTCTGAGCCAGCCTCTGCAAACCGTGTCAGAGAGCGAGACATTACAGAGACCTTGAAGGTTCATATCACGCGAGGGGGGTCAAATGAGATCTTGTTCTCGACCTCCATCCGACAGCAGACAGTCCATTATGAATTTTGAGGCATTCACACACTGTGTGATGACTGTCCTGAATCGCAGAGCCATGAGTCAACGCGCATCCTCCATCTGCTGCTCTCGACATCTTTCACAACCGACAAACACGGCGGCTTCACGCTGCAAGCGGCCCAGCTGCGCGATGTCGCCCCTCCCCATGACAGCAGGCTTTTCTCCCGATGTAAACTGTTGCCTTCAGACGCCAACGCTCAGTACAAACTCGCTTGTTTGAAGCCATCAGTCCAGAATCTCACATAGGTGGTAACATGTGGTTCACATCATGTCCATGCTCTCTACTCCCTCTGATAAGCCTCCTTGCTTCACAGATGCTGGAGGCTGTGTTGGTCTAAAAGAGGCCACTCCCATCAGGGTGTGGATCTTATTCATTCTTCTAAAACTTAACTTAATAGAAAAGATGAAGCTCCCTGGTCATTTGAAGCCTCCTTCCAGCTTTGCTGAATCCTTCACAGATGCCAGTGAGGACCCCAAGACAGGATGTCTATTTAGATGATTTTAGATATCCATATCTTTGAATAAAATGATGATGGTCGCTGTCCTGGGTCCTGATCTCTGGTTGAATCTGGTGACACCTCACACACTAACACACACACACACACACACACACACACGCACGCACACCGTGCATGATGCTGCACCACATCACATCCTTATCATTTTCTGCCTTGAATCTGGTGTGACCGGATTATTTAGGCTAACATCTATCGTACAAAATTGGATGTGTGCTTCCTGGCGCGCATGTGTCGGTGTGTTTGTGTGTAGCAGAGAGAGAGAGAGAGAGAGAGAGAGATAGTGAGAGAGAGTGTGTGTGTGTGTGTGTGTGTGTGAGAGAGAGAGAGAGAGAGAGAGAGAGAGAGAGAGAGAGAGAGAGAGAGAGAGAGAGTTAGTTGTAATGCGCGGTGCATTCTTCTGTGGAGGGCGAAGCGAGCAGCCATCCGCAGGGCAGCAAGAATTGCTGGAAATATCTACAGTCACTTCACCCTCATCGCGCACTGATAGGGAAATCAGAATTTTCCTGCAAAAAAGAAACTCGTGGCGTTTTTGACCCGGTTGGAAGTCCCCAACCTTTCGTCCAAAACTGCCCTAATCTCGGGTGGAAGTTGTGCTGCCTGGAGCCACCGGGGACTCTGGTCCCTCCGCAGCCCTCTGAGGGTTGATTTGTCCCCTGCTGAGAGCGCAGCCTTTCATCGGCCCGGAGCTATCCACAGAGCAAGGAGTTGCATTTTTAGGAGGAATATCGACACAATGGTAAGATTCTGCAAAAATGCATGAATTAGAATTGTACCGTGTCGAATTCAACGTCACGATTTTGCGCGGACGTGGATGCGTTGACGGGTGTCTGGGAGGAGAATGGAAATAAACCGTGCCGGGATCTTGCGGCATGTATCGCCCGTGGGCTCAGTGAGGAGGTGCCTTCTCCCCCTTTTAGCGGGCTCCTAGCAGCGCGCAGTTTGCGCAATTACTGCAACCGCACAATGTGCATCCAGCGTGAGACACCAGAAACACGTCGCATGGGGATAATAGAGGAAAGCAGCCCGTTCATATCCACAACATGCTCTCCAGCAAAATTTGACAAATAGCCCATGTGTCCATATGCAGGAGGAGGCTCAGCCTGTTTGAGTGGTTACTGAATAATAATGAAGTGCAAGCATGGACACTGATAATGTTAGACCCAGTGTTACATTGACGGTGATAGGCTACCAATATCCTTCCGTGTCTAGTCTATGTCATTCATAATAGTGCATGCATTGAAACAGGCCTGGATCAACACACCTCAGGCCTGTAACACAGGGATCCAATAACAATAACGTAGATATGTGACCCCTTTCTTCACGCATTTAAGGATGTAGTATTTGGGCTCTTGTATTCCAGATCTATGAAATCCAGACCTTTAGGTGAAAACTGTGAGTGACCTTGTGAGGCATGCTGCTGTTACTGAATCACAACCTCTGCTTTCTCTTCTCCGCTGCTGGTGTTTGGACAGTTTGGAGGGTTAAAACAGCCGGCCAATCACAGCCGTTCTTATGCAGTTATCTGCTCTTGTTTGACAGAGGTGAGTCTCCCCTTAGCTCCCTCACTACGTAACGCTCACTGCTCATGTCTGCTCTGCTTATTCCTGCCGGTAACCCATATCTCAGGATCCGCCGCTGCAGATTTGGTGGATTGAAAAGGCTCATGTTGAGCTATTTGTTTACATTTCTGAATGCTCAGCTGCAGCCTCATTCATAAAGAGCGTTGAATGAGCGACACATCCGCCACGAATCCCGATTCGAGGCCAAACAAGTGCTGGTTGGCTTTGTAACAGGAACAACAACGAGATCCATGCTTGCACTGAGCATCTGTGAGAGCAGGTTTGAACGATTGAGCAGATTAACCAAAAAAGACAACACCGTGTTTTGCAATTTTTTTTTTGTTTAAATTTGCAGTTCACATCTGGGTCAGTACGAGGCAAACCACAGAATCCTGTTTGGATTCGCTTGACAAGCAATGTCCACGACATGTCATTAACAAGCTGCTGCTAAAAGACATGCACAGCGTATACGTATGAGGGCAGAGCTCTGCTTTAGAGGTCTGTGACGCTGACATTTAAATGTCCCTATTAGCCTTGTTGTGTTGGCTGGCCTGAGCAGCCGAGGAGGGAGGGAGCGAGTGAGGGAGGAGAGGACATTAGGCGACGGGCCCAGTCTCAGCACGGCAACCTTGTAACACAACCAGTATCACGCACGGGCCGAGCGTCATTTAGTCACATCAAGCAGATCCAGTTATGGATGCTGATGCAAAAGGCGGCACATTATTAGGACTAACGATATATTTTTCTCCTTACATTTCCTTCATCTGTCTTTTAGAATAATGTACTAATGAATCAAAATGTAATTAAGATTAACTTCAACTAAATGGATAAAGGTGGAGCGACCAGCAGAGTGTGTTTCCTCAAATGAAAACACCTTTTTTTTGTTTAGTTTTTTTCTATATATTCTTATTTGCATTTCATAGCACGATGTAACATAATTAATGAGCTGAGCTCTGGGAACATGGTGACGTTGCTACGAAGAAGTCCGTCACGACGGGAAACACGAGCAGCCAGAGCATCCGACAATCACAATCTATTTCCTCTTAATTAAGAATTAAAATGTTCTTTTTCTTCTGTTTATACGTGTCGTTTGGACATAAACCTGACTGCATATTTGGAGCGATATATATATATATAGATATTAATATTTAGCCTGATGTAAACATATGTGTCTCTCTCTCTCTCTCTCTTGTTGCCTGCCCAACCACTAATGTTGATGGGAGGTCACGGTTTTTACCAACAGTCAGAGCAACAATATTGCTGGTCAGCGCGGTTGCTAAGTGTGCTGTACAGAGGAAGAGGGCTCACATTGTTTGCCGTGTATTCTGCATACATTTACATTGAAATCCAGATACCAGACAGTCATGAGAAGTATAAAAACCTGCTACGGTTGGTCTTTGACTTGCACAGCGGTCTGAATGCTCGGCAGGCAGTCGGCTCTAAAGAGATCATTCGGTCGGTCGGTGCTGGTGTTGAGCAGCGTGGTGCAGCCGTGCAGGAGACAGTGCTGTCTCACCGGCTCATGTTGGGAACCGGAGCAAGTCCCGGCCGGGTTCTGACTCAGACGCACAAATAACACGCGTAGAACGTTCCTACTTCACCATTCAATATGTGCGCCGAATAGTAAAATAAATGATGGGATGAGCCACAGATAACATATTAAACGTTAATGTCAAGCGCAGGTAGAACAAAACAAGGATTAGCTGTAAAACGTACCCAAAGTAAGTAAGTGTGAACACTTTCTGTCTCCGTTTTCTTGGATTTCCGATCAGTTGAGGAAGTAAAGGAAGGGCAGAAGGAAGAACATTAGGATGCCACACTAAGGAAGAAGGAAAGACAGGAGGAGAGGAAGTGGAGGAAGGAAAGGAGTACAGGAAAAGGACAGAATTCAGGGAAGCCTCGCCATTTTCTAACTTCCAAGGCCACTCAGCCGGCTGGTCAGGCTTTAGTTCTGACATCTAACTATAAAGCAA
>NW_027176517.1:672727-742727 GCF_023349555.1 Cebidichthys violaceus | reverse complement strand
TGGTAACGTCGGTAATCTGCCGCGTTATGTTGGCGTAGCCGATGTGTCAAAGATGATCCAAAAGCTCTTCCCTGTCTAAACGCGCATGTGTGTGTGTGTGTGTGTGTGTGTGTGTGTGCACATTTTCATAATGATTATTTAAAGATCAAACGTATTGACGTTTCGATATCAAAAATTATATTTTTCGGTGGAACCATCTTACATTTTCTCATCAAATGTAAAGCTCTCACTTTATGTTACCAGAAGTTTTTTGTGAATTTGACTAAACACAACTTTAGGAATATTTACCATATGAGCACAATATCAATGAGAATATAGATTATGAAACTAGATTTCAAGATGTTTGTTGATATACTTAAGTTGTGCTCATTCACTTTGATTAAATGACCAAAACCAACTGATTTGCAGCCAGACTGTTCAGCCTATCAGGGCCTTGGCCTTGGATAAAGGCAGAATTCAAAGGACCTTTCGGGTGCGGTCTGTAAACACAATGGCTTGGTGTTTCGCCTTGCTATATTTGCATTTTTCCGACATTATGTCCACTATATTTTCCCAGCTTCCGCTTGGATCTGTGCTCACGATCTGGTACCTGCTCTTTATATTTTCATAGAGGTTGACGCCCAGAAATGTCCCGAACACAGCAAAATAAGAAAATACAGGCAGAGGGCAGGGTCCCTATGCAGACATAAGTGATGATTAAGAGGGATTCTTTTGGTTTGAGTCTATACATCATTTTTTAGGGAAATAATCAACTTGCTGTTTTTTGAATGGGGGATTCTTAAAGGTTTTCACACTACATGACTGACTGGCAGCAGTCCACTTCAAGTTCTTTCACCAGAGGAACCCCCGATGAGCCGTCCGCACTGCGCTTTGTCACGGAAAAAAAACACGCGAGACACTCTGGACGCTAACGTCACATCCCTGTTTGCTGCAGAATGTGCTGAATGGAAGGCTGATGTACATTAAGGGTGCAACTGTAAGTGTAAAGCAGTGGGCTATAAGTGCTGGAGAGAAACACAATGTTAAATCACCGGGATTTTTTATAAAATGAGTTTTATAGTGCAGTGTGAGGGTACCACAAAAGATGCAATCTTTCCACTTTGAGTTCCAAAAGTGCTTCACTTATAGTTTAGCTTTCTCTTTGCTTTTCTTCTTATTCTTTAGACACACACACGCACGCGCGCACACACACACACACACATACACACACACACACACACACACACACACATACACACACACACACACACTGAGACAATTCCAACTGTGGCAGGGTGAAGATACCATCAGTGTCTTGGTTGTTTGTAACTTTTCTTTTCCCTGTGCTCGAGCTCTCCCCATGAAAGCTTTTCTATTGAAGAGCATCAGCAGCCATTACGGTGGCCTTGGCAAAGCTGCAGACTCCCATTCATGTTGTGTCTTGTTATTTTTCTGTTGTTTTGTGTGTGTGTGTGTGTGTGTGTGTGTGTGTGTGTGTGTGTGTGTGTGTGCCCTTCTGTGACTCACTCCAGCGAAAATATGAATGAAGGTTCTGTCTGTGTGGGGCAGTAAGGCATTAATATTTAGCGTGTATAAGACTCAAAGTAAATGTGCTCAGTTTGCATGAAATGTGTGTGTTTCTACTGAAGAACATTGTGAAGTCTAGGTTGTCAACGATTCAACGTCTGCCATCATTTAAAAACTGAAGTGCATCATGAAACGGGATGGAACCTATTTACGGGAGAGCAGAAGACGGAGCAGAGGGAGGTTCCAGGTCCACGTGGTTCGGTTCGGTTCAGATCCAAACTCAGCAGCTCTCTCAGCTGTTGCTCCTGACAACGGCAGGGGGAGGGGCTTGCTGCTGGCAGGGTTTTGGTAAAAAGTAGGAATGCCAAGCTGCCAAGCTCTCCCTGTGGGACGCGGCCCGACTGCTCAGTCCTGCTACTTGGCTTTTGCTCCCCCCCCCCCCCCCCCCCCCCCCCCCCCCCCCCCCCCACCCCACCCCACCCCCCCACCCCCTGCCCCCCCCTGGGAAGCACAACAGTAGTAGGGTTATTTGTTGTGTTTTCAAACTGCATTTCCATATAAACTCAATGGAAAGATCAGAGTGACACATGTATGGCTGCAACTAATTATGTCCATTATCTGCTGTTTTAGTCTCTAACATGTCAACTCATAATCTCCTAAAAAAAAACAGATATTTAGTTTAGATATTTAGCAGCAAATCCTCATGTTTGACAAGCTGGAATTAGGAAATGTTTATATCTTTTTATTGTTTTGAAAGACTTTGATTATGAAACTAAACAAACTTAGTTGAGATCACTCACGGTGTGTTTTTGTGGTGCCGAGCAACGAGGGATTCATTTTTTGATCTTGATCCAGGACTTTTGAAAGGATTTCCAAACGCTGTGAGATAGCGCGTGCTTTGTTATCATTCTCAACTTTTCTTCTCACAACCTAAGTATCTGATATTTCTAAACGCTTTCTGAGATTAAAGTAAGACTGCATTTCCTATCGCCTCTTCACAACTGAAGCAGCGGCAAGTGTTCTGTTTACAACAGTTCAGATAGGACTGAATGCGATCGGCGAAGAGTAAACTAAGGCTGACGTCTCCTCGTAGAAATGTTCTACTGTTCAAATCTTTATGGAAGATACTCTCTAATGTCATGTTTATGTTTAATGTAGACGAACTGTGGACAACCTGTCTTGATGTCCCTCTCTTGTGTTTTTCAGGCGGGAAGGTGAGCTGACCTGTCCCTTTGTGTCCGTCTGTCCGGCTTTCAGAGCTCCGTGTTGAGAGAAAACTGAGAAACACAACATGACCGCAGCCAACGTCGGCCCGCTGATCCTCACCCTCCTCTTCCTCTTCCCCTCGGTGAGCTTGTTGTTATTCTACCTTTTAAAGGACACAATGTGTAATCCGCCTTCAGTTTCTCGGCGTGCAAACCGACTCGGCAACAGGTGGAGCTTTACATGAATACATTCAGCAAACAGGTGTCGAGGCCTGACGCTCGTGCGCTTGTGAAGTCGTTCACAGAGTTGAAGTAAGCGTATGGAGTGTCTGCATCAATAATTCAATGATCAGTGTGTGGCAGGAACGATGGATAAGGATGCGCTCTCATCATTTATTCATTGTTTATTCAGCATTATTCCTGTCTGTTAAATCTTTGACGAAGGAGAAGGTCCATGCTCTCCTTCCCTCTCCTCTCCTTCCCTTTCCTTCCCTCTCCTCTCCTTCCCTCTCCTCTCCTCTCCTCTTCTCTTCTCTCCTCCCCTCTCCTTCCCTCTCCTCCCCTCCCCTCTCCTCTTCCCCCCTCTCCTTCCCTCTCCTCTCCTTCCCTTTCCTTCCCTCTCCTCTCCTTCCCTCTCCTCTCCTCTCCCCCCCTCTCCTCTCCTCTTCTCTTCTCTCCTCCCCTCTCCTCCCCTCCCCTCTCCTCCCCCCCCCTCTCCTTCCCTCTCCTCTCCTCTCCGCTCCTCCCCATGAAAAGCTGTAGGGAAAGCGATCTTTTATTACTGTTGTTAAATGTGAGTCATCACCCTTGAGCTGAAGGGTTGTCTGAGAAACTGAGAGATGAGCTCAAGGGAAGATGGTGGACGACAGCAGCAAGTTGTATGAAAACAATCAGAGAGCTGTTCGGATGGACAAAGTGTCGAAATGAAAAATGCCATAATCTACTGGATGAGTTATGCTTCGTGCTCCGAGTCAAACTGAGCGTATTTTCATATAATACAGATGTTTGGGTTCACCATAGCAGTACGTACGTGAACGTGGAACTCTTAAAACCTTAGTGGGAAATTAGGCCTCACAGAGAATTCCGGGGGCAACAAAACATTAATATACTGCTTTTGAAATACACCATTTAAAAAAAAAGCACATGAAAACTGTAACAAACTGCCAAAACACATGCGGATGACTCACCATCATGCGGTCCCCCTGGTCAGTCCTCTGTCAGCATGCCTAAAGCTCAGAACACCAGTTCAACAGAACATTTCTGATTTAATGGAGATGAGCTTGAGTTCAATGTATTGTCATAGATTTAGGCCTTTGCTTTCATGTGTCTTTCCCCCATATGTGAAGTTGTCTGTCGGAGCAGCTGATAACAGCACAGCCGACAGAAGACTTTTACTTAAAGGACCAGTGTGCAGGATTTAATGACATCTAGTGGTGAGGTTGCAGATTGCATCCAAACGAACACCCCTCCTCTCTCCCCTCCACTTCCAGGCCTGTAAGTGAACTACGGTGGCCTTCAGGTATAGCGTACAAACGTGAAGGGCTCTCTCTAGAGCCGGCGTTTGTCCGTTCTGGGCTACTGTAGAAACGTGGCGGTGCAACATGGCGGACTCTGTGAAGAGGACCCGCTCCCTTTGTAGATAGTTTGACCTAATTAGATATTGTGAAGTGATTTGGGGCAGAAAGGTACAAAATAATGAGTCGCGGGAGATTAAACATCAGAGAAATAAACACAGGAACTGCTCTTTAAACTTTCCAAGAGTCACACAGTGCGTTAGGCTTTGCTGCTGCTCCCACCCATCAATCAGCAACCCTACAAATGAAGTTCATACGCACTTGATCTGCATCAACGATTGATGTTCACTGGCAGCGTTCACTGCCAAAGAATGAAGTAGAGACTTTAACATGAAGCCATGAAACGGGAGGGTAATGACACTTTAACACCGGAGGGATCGCGATCTTGTGCTGCAAGTCAGTGTTGATATTTTTTTATTGCCTAAATGATGAGTAATGAACGCTGTGACACATCGACAGGTGTTTAAACCTGCTTCACCTGATTAGGCATTCTCTCTGCAGAGCTGGTGCATCTGTAAAAGCAGGACAAATTGAGTTTGGTGACCTGGTGAAATTTTCCAGATAGCTCCGCCCAACTTTAATCTGAGCAGAGGCCTGATCAGCTGCAACGTAATACAGAATGCAGTTCAGTTTTATGGGAATTTAATTTTGTTGTTATTTTGCACATCCAGAAGTAATTCCAACTATAGTATTTCTTCTTCCCAACAGAATAACATGACTGACTAGTGTCTCCTATGTCTTACTAATTGACCACTGATTTAAGATGGACTACCACCCACATCCAGATCCAGAGAACGTCATCACCTGTGCCGTTACTGCCAGCGTACTCCATTCAAACTGCACCGCTGCCGACGTGCTGCTGTTGCTGGAGAGTGCGGCACATAAATCCTCGGGCAGATTCGTAGATACACAAAGTGTGTCGACACTCGTTCCACACGGTGCCCCCGAAAAAACGCCTGCGTCTCTATTACTCTGCTAAACCCTCAGTGAGTGAATCCAGAGCCGTTGACGTCAGCGGACGAACGCTCGACTGCTCCTCTGCTCCACCTCGTAAAAGCCGTGACGCGGCGTCTCCCGGACTGACGCCGGCACAGAGACACAAGATCATCTTCTTACCAGACACAGCCCCCCCCCCCCCTCCTGCATTGTGCAGCTGCCAGAGAGGGGGGGTGCTGTGAAGGAAGCGACTTTGGACGTGACCTCCATGTCTTGAGTCGCAGCTCTGGGACTCTGGCCTCGAATTGTGTTGAAGCCACTGGAGCGCTACAAGTTTGAACAGTCACCTCTGTGTGTCTGCTTTGAAAACAGATGGGTGTAACGCCTGGCACGGTCCAGTGTGAAAAGCCTTCCCGGCCTTGTTGTCGCGACAGTGATCCCCCCCCCCCCCCCCCCCTCTGGGCCGGTTAGCACGGGGAGATTGCCAACAGCTCTGAAATGGTTTTGTTTAATTGGTTGAGTGTTTTAAACAGATCCCAGAGCTCAGAACCTCTCCCACACTGTGGCGTGAACTGAACGGTGAAGCTAATGAAGCAGCCTCGTCCATTTTACCTTTGGGTCCTTCCTCTGTGCTCTGATGTAATCTTCAGCCACTTGACTCTCTCTCTCTCTCTCTCTCTCTCTCTCTCTCTCTCTCTCTCTCTCTCTCTCTCTGTGTGTGTGTGTGTGTGTGTGTGTGTGTGTTAATGTTGTTCCCAGGGTTCAAATCAACAGGTGCCCTCTAACTGTGTGATCAAGAGGGAGCAGGAGAAGTGCATGGAAATGATCGCCTCGGACGATCCTGGGAACGATCCAGAATTCGGTAGGCCTTTTTTTTTGGGCGGTGTTTGTGCAGCCTTTAATCCCTTCCCCTCATGCTAACAACTACTTTGTTGACGTTGTAACGACTTTCAACGTGGCCTAATTAAAATAAAATTTAAAAAAAAGAATAAACACAGAGATTAACAACAAGAACATCTTCGGGGCTGGCGTGCTAATGAGTGGGAGATAGTTCTCCGTTCTGTGGCTTGACTCTGACCCGCTTGTCTGCAAAGAGAGATCATTAGAAAGACTTGATAATTGAGCATAACTAGCTAATGCAGGGCCGACAGAGAGATTCAGCAAAGCAAATGAATTCATATATTTCGATGCACAGCGAGGGAGGGGCCCAGGCTTTAATTGGCAGCATCTCACGATGATGATCCTTCAGATGAGGGTTGATCAGAGACACGGTGGGTGACAGGCGTCGCTCTGTGTGACGGATGAAGGGAAGCTCAAACTGAGCGAGAGGCTTCGTGCCAACGCTCCCACCTAACCTTGTTTAGAAGTCTCTTGTGGTTTGGAGCGGCCCTCCAGAAAGAGAGCTACAAGGCTTAAAAGGAATCGTCTGCTGCTGGAGATGCAACTTGAAACAGAAACTATGAATAAAGACTGTTGCATTTTCAGTTTAAAGATCTCAGGAAGCTTTACTTTTCCAGTCCCGAAGAGGGGATCGAAGGAAGGCTGATTACTCGATGAAGCTACGCTGCATCGGCTGTACCAGACATTGTTAGCGTGTTAAACTGGGGGCTAACTAGCCAGCTAACTAGCGCAGTTACACACACTACTGAAGTTAGTGGAGTATTGGCTACAAAGCAGAGCTGGTTAACCAAGTCACAAACTAATTTTGGGAATCACATGACTCAGCCATGATTTAAGCCTATGCAGCCATTGTGACCAGCCATCCTCCATGAGTGTGTCCCATCTAAATGGATTTCTAAAATTTGGGATTTAGCTCCAACACATGATATTGTATATTAGAATAACCAACCATCACACATCTCTTTCTCTAGTGTCTTTTCTTTGTTGCCTTGAGCTTTCTCTCTCTCGGAAGCTTTTCTAAAAATTAATTTGAAATGAAAAAGCTGCAGGCTGTGCCGGCAGGGAGTGACCAATAGAATTATGGAACGCGTTTACATCCAAAGGGAGATGAAGGATATTTGTTCATAGCGGGTGCTGGCATGGGAGCTGACATTTCAGCCACCGTAGTATGCGAGTTTCAAGGATCTGTGATTTTGAAGTCATGATAAATGAGCTGCGGGTGAATGAACATATGGCTCTTAAGAATCAAACGCTCACCGCTGCGCACCGTGTTCGTCCACCTGTTGTGTTCTCAGGCTGTCCGTGGATGTGGGACAACCTGACGTGTTGGCAGCCCGCCAGGATTGGCGAGGTGGTCGAGGTCAACTGTCCCGAACTCTTCTCTCAGTTCATGAACGAAGAAGACGTTGGTCAGTTACTAAGGACTTCCCATTTACCTTTAGCGTCTTCTGTAGACTCCCTGTTTTTGTGTGATTTTTACCCTCTGGTCTGCTTCTCTCCCTGATTTCACTGTGGAAATAAGTCTGTGTGTCCAATAAAGTGTCCCGTGTCCACAGAGCTGGGGAAGGTGAGTCGTAACTGCACCGAGTTCGGCTGGACAGAGACCTTTCCTTATTACATCGACGCCTGCCTGTATGAGGAAGGGAACAGCAGCCATCCAGTTAGTGCATCGCCGTCATGACATTTAATATAAAAAATATAAAAAGCCGCTCAGCTCAGTTTCCTTCAGTGTCTGTTGTGCTTGTGTCTCAGGACATGTACTATGTGTCGGTGAAGGCTCTGTACACCGTGGGCTACAGCACCTCTCTGGTCTCCCTCACCACGGCCATGGTCATCCTGTGCAGGTTCAGGTGAGGCTGTTTTGGCGGTACTGGTGGGGGGGGGGGGGGGGGGGGCACGAGGTTCATCAGACACACATGAAGAAGTAGTAGAGAGGAAGTGGTGGAAGTTTGTCCTTCCTTATAGAGTATCCTCGTCCTATTTTACGGGGTGGCAATCAAAGTATTGTAGATGTTAATAACATAAAATTACTGTTATTTTACAGCTCCGATATCATACAGAAGCACTGATATCATACAGAAGCTTCTAGTACTAGTAATACTACTATTGGTTACTACCAGTACTGTTGCAATTCTTGTACTACTACTATCATCACTCTACGTGTTAGTACTACAACTACTACTGACTACAACTACTATTACACGTATGAATACAGCTGGAATCGCTACATCAATTATTATCACTATCACTGATACTGCTGCTGCTACCAGCACTACAGTACTAATACTACTAATACTGCAAGTATTATGACTCCAGCTACTACTATTACTGCCATTGCTGCTGCCAGAATTGTCATTGCAACTACAACTACAGTACTACCACTACTGCTATTACTACAATTATTACCACTGCTACTGCTATGTGAGCGTAGTGAACACCAGCATGTGTGTCGATGGCGGTACAAACGTCGGTGTATTGTTCTTCTGCATGTGGTGCTTTTCTTTTATCAGAACAACGTTCAGAGGGTTCCTGTCTGTTTCCACAGGAAGCTGCACTGCACCAGGAACTTCATCCACATGAACCTATTTGTGTCGTTCATGTTGAGAGCTATTTCCGTCTTCATCAAAGACGGCGTGCTGTACGCCAAAGAGGACAGCGAGCACTGCTTCATACACACCGTGAGTAACGCCGGCTGATCTCATGTCAGCAGGCAGCACAGGATTTGTTCATTCATATGGACCCTTGTCTTTTACCTCCTCGAAGCTGGAGTGTCGAGCGGTGATGATATTCTTCCACTACTGCGTCCTCTCCAACTACTTCTGGCTCTTCATCGAGGGTCTGTACCTCTTCACTTTGCTGGTGGAGACCTTCTTCCCCGAAAAGAGATACTTCTACTGGTACATCATCATCGGCTGGGGTGAGACAACGACCGCGTCACGCACACCCGAGTTCTCATCCGATGACTGGACGCGTCCTAATCAATGTGTTTGTGTCGTGTTTACAACAGGAACCCCCACGGTGTGCGTGACCATCTGGGCGGTGCTGAAGCTGCACTTCGATGACATCGGGTAGGTTGTGAACCCCAGACATCAGTGTGTGTGTGTGTGTGTGTGTGTGTGTGTGTGTGTGTGTGTGTGTATGTTGAAGTTGGTCGGTCCCTGCGCCCAACGTGTTTTGTCTTCTCGCCCCGCGCTCTCAGGTGTTGGGACATGAATGACAACGCCGCCATCTGGTGGGTGATCAAGGGACCTGTGCTCGCTTCCATCATGGTACGCCATCGCTCTGCTCGAGGTGCGACGACTTAAAATCGACGCATCCGTCGCCGAAGATACATTCATTCTGTTTTTCCTCCACAGATCAACTTTGTGCTCTTCATCGGCATCATCGTCATCCTTGTCCAGAAGCTGCAGTCCCCAGATATCGGTGGAAACGAATCCAGTATTTACCTGTAAGTCTGATTATTTCAAGCTGACTTCATGAGCGCATGAGCAAAATGTCTGCATTTATTTAAGGCAGGTGCCAATTAGCACACAGGTGTCCTTAGCCAACAATTCTATTTGCACTCAACCGGGACACGCATTAGATACTGTGTGTGTATATGTAGGCTACTGTAGGCTATGGATATTGATTTTATATATGGTATGGGACCAGGTTTGCTTTCCTGCAACATGTCAATGCCATATTGCTGTTGAATTCATTGAGTCAGTCCTGTGTGAGCTGATTACAATGAGGACACACACGCTGTAGTCTCGTCATAACGGCGAGCGTGTTATTTTTGCAGGAGGTTGGCCCGCTCCACTCTGCTGCTGATTCCTCTGTTTGGGATCCACTACACCGTGTTCGCCTTCTCCCCCGAGAACGTCAGCAAGAGGGAGCGTCTGGTGTTCGAGCTCGGCCTCGGATCCTTCCAGGTGACTGTTTCTCCGCCACGGCGCTGGATTTAGAAACAGAACAATCGATGTACAAGCTGTGGAAAAGCTGGCGTACTGTCACAAGCCAGGGGAGGAAGGATGGAGGATGTGAACAGAAGTGTGAATGAAAGATTTGGACACAAGTTTCTGGCCTTCATCACAAAAATGGAAGGCTTTAGAGTTAAAAAAAAACACACTAATGACAACTTTAAAAATGGATCGTACTGCTTTTATTCACAGGAGTGTTTCATTACACACACACACACACACACACACACACACACACAGGTGGTTTCACGGTGTCTCATGCTTGGTCCCTCTGTGTCTCCTCAGGGCTTTGTCGTGGCCGTCCTCTACTGCTTCCTGAATGGAGAGGTAAACATCCTTCAAAAGAATTACTGACGCCATCACACCACACACACACACATCATTTAATTAAACACACATGAGAACATTACTGACCTGCAGCGTGTATCCGCATGGACTACATGAGGTCTGAGACGCACATGGTATGGATAAGGCTCATCATTTTCACTTTATTTTTTCAAACAAAGTATTGGTTTGTGACTGTTGAAAATTTTTGGTAAATTTGTTAGTCAAGCAATTTGTTCTTAGCAATCTGGCCATAATAATTTCTTCACTTTCTATTATATGGGCTGTTTTCTTAGCTCACATTCTTCTTGGATCTACAACATATTTTGGGTGTGAAAATCAATTTTTTTCAAATCCAAAATTGGTTTAAACCAACGTGTTCCTTTAAGAAAGATGCATTTTTCAGTGAGAATCTGAATCTGAGCCTTAGCTGCAGTACAGAATGAGGGACAGTGAGCTTGTCTCTTTCCAGCGAGGTCCATTAATAATGACCTTGTGAAGTATATCCCTCAAGGTGCAATCGGAGATCAAGAGGAAATGGCGCAGCTGGACGGTGAACCGGTACTTTGCTGTGGACCTGAAGCACCGGCATCCTTCGCTGGCGAGCAGTGGGGTGAACGGCGGCACGCAGCTGTCCATCCTCAGCAAGAGCAGCTCGCAGATCCGCATGTCCAGCCTGCAGGCCGAGACCCCGGCCACCTGAGCGCCGGCGCCGGCGCCGCCTCCGGACCTGACGCCGCCAGACCTGCCGCACCCACCGTCGTCCCGATGACCAGCCTCGCCGACCCGTTCCTCAACCCGTACCCCAACCCGTACCCGGACGAAACCACGATGGAAACCCAACTTAACTCCAGTGACCCGGAACAGCCTCCGGTCTGACCCGCCCCCCCTGAAACGTGACCGACCAGGTGCCAAATGATGAACCCCGTCACGTCCCCACCTCTGACCTAGTTCAGGGCTGGAACACAAAACTTGGTCCACCTGTTCCCGAGCAGCCCCTCAGCCTCAAAGGGCACGGTTAGGAACTCTAGTGTACATCTGGTGTCTTGTCAGGCTGTAACATGCAGAAGCAGCATGGTCATCTCCCTGTATATACTGTACATACTGTCTGTCTGCTGCTGCAGGTATTTGCTGCTGTATAGCACAGGGGACCAGTCCATCACTGCAACCCTCTCATGGTGGTCATTCCAGTCCGTCTGAGGAAGCTTTTACATTTGTGTCAGAATGTCCTCAAAATGTGTTTTAGGCCGTAGCTACGCACTGGATTCCTCTTTAGATTCAGACGTGGGGTGAAGACGCTTCAGTTCCAGACGCTGGGCGATGTAAATACCTTAAATGGGCACTCTTTGTTAGGCTGCGATGTTATGTGTTGTGTTGAGAAAAAAAAATAACCCCAGTGACGTCACAGTGATGTCATCAGGGTAGTTTTAGCTCGGGCTTGGAAACCACACATACAAACTGAGGGCGTTGCGTTTGAAAGACGCCGGGTATTTACCAGGCAAGCAGGGTCTGTGGGAAAGATACAGTTTGCTGCATTGTGGGAAATGTAGCGTCCAGTGTTGGTGTGACTAAAACTCATAACATCTCGGCCTCTGCTGCTTTGAATCTGATCCCTGATGTACGGTAAATACCGTAGATGAGGAGTTTTGTTCAAATACGACAATTTAAAGAATGATAGTTCACGCTTGTACCGGTGTTGGAAATTGAAAACTTTTCCCCATCGAATCATTGTTGTTGATAGTGCTGAGAGTCAGCTGATACATTACGGAGCCCCAAGTCATTCAGAAAGCTCAGTATTATTTCCCACTACTGGCACAAGCATTTGTTTCCTGTGTGAACTGTGACCGATGTGTAAAACTAAATAACGGGTGTCGAAGACAGCGAGACGGCGGAATGTCGAGGATCTACGAGATCTAACAGGCGGAACTTGGAAAAGCAGTGTTTAGGAGAAGGACATATGTTCTACATTTATGTGAAATGCCAAAAAAAAAAAAAAAAAAAAGAGAGGAAAAAAAACAAACCATAAAAGGGTTAGATGATGACTCGGAGGGTCTTCGGAGGCGTGCACAGGGCTGCAGGTTGCTCACTAGCACCACAAACACAAAGCTCTCTCTTGAGTCTCAGCAGAAGCAGAAGTAGACATCTGAGAAGAAAGACGCCGCTGGAGATCGGTGCGTTTCAATCGGCCGTTAATACGAAAAAATATGTCAATGAAAATGAACTCGCGACTGAAGCGTCACGAGTTCAGCTGTTTGCATGAAATTGCGTTTATTGCCCCATGTGGTTTTGTTTACTTCTTTTGGTGAGAGTTCAGTGTTTAATTGGGTGTTTATTTCCTTTTTTCCTTCGTGAACTTTTCAGCGTCTGCCGGGCTGTTTGTGGAGGACGTAACGCTGATCCTCTTTCTCACTTTGCAAAGCCGAGCCTCTTCAACGGCCTCCTTCAACGTCGTACTGGTCGAACGCTAAGGTGCAGAAACATCACAGCAAAAGTGATCATTTGAAAAAAAAGGTTTGCATTCTGATTAATGAGGGCTCAGAGAAATCTCTCGGTTATCGTCTCTGGTGGCATTTGCTCTCTTTATGCTTGAACACAAGCACACTGAGATCGATGTTGTACTTCCTGAGTGGGACTTTTGCGCGGCCGTGTCTGTTTGCAAAGGCTGAGTTCGCTTTGCTAACTGATGTCACGGCAAGAAGTGTTTCTTTTGGTCTGACTCAACTATCTGAATCCTTACGCTCAACTCTACTTTGTGTCTCCAAAAGCAGTGCCTTTAAGCACACATTATGACTTCTGTTGATGGTTTAAAAGAAACAGATTTCTCTTTTTGATTTCAAAACGATCCTGCAAAGAAAATGATTGAACAAAGTGCTTTTTATGATGTTTAAGACAAAATCAGTATTTTAAACCTGGAGGCCTTCAAAGTACTTCAAGTTGTCTTTGCTAAAGATGAGCAGAACATATGACCGCTTAGTGTTTCAAATAAAGCCGTGCTACAGTACGTTAACTCAGCACAGTGTATCACGTGTTTTAGTTTTCTTATTTTACTGACACATCATCGTGTTCCTGAACCACAAAAGACTTTTTCTTTATGATATTCTTCAAAATAACAGACCATTTCAGGTCTGTATTCTGAATTCACACTAAATATGACTGAATTTCTAACTATTGTAAGAAGAGAGATTATTTGCAAAACAAAAATTCTGAACTGAAGAACCCCAAAAGAAAACAATTAGTAGATGATTTGATTAACACTTCTTTTCTGGATACACATCATTTATGACTGATGACACTGATAATGTTTCCTCATCAGATGTTTGAAGTCATGCAATAAACACATTTTTGGTCATTTGCAGGTCAAGTACGGAGTCCCGAAACTGTCAAACGTGTTCATTTATTTTAGCGTCTGATCGGTGGTGAAGGAAATAAAAAGCTTTTTTTATTTTGTCAAAGTGAAAGCATGAATATTAATATTCGTATTTTGATTAGAGTTTTTTGATGTATTCAGTTTCACTTGTTTTTTCCATTGTTTTCAACGAGCACTTAAATCAGATTACCCAAATTTGTCAGATTATTTCTAAATTATTAAAACAGTTTTCTTATATTTTTAGCACAATATGGTCCAACTGTTTTATTCTAAACATCAAATATCAAAATAAAGAATTCTGTGTCCTAAATGACAGCCCTGCTTTTAGATTAAAACTAAACAAGGTCCATTTGTAGCTGCTCAAACGTGACCATTATTACCATCATTTAGTGACTTTAATAGACATTGAGATATGGTAACTGAATCAAACATAATTGATTAACAGCGGAGTTTAAGGTCCAGAAGTCCCACAAACATGTGAGGACATTACTGCACACAGAGGGTTGAGACAGGGTTGTTTGACGTCGCTTCAGTCACAGAATCAGACTGCAGACACTTAAATCAGGACGAATACTAAAGACGTTCTCTCTTCAACAAAACAACATCTATGTTTCACTCTAACGGCACGTCTCTTGACCTGCAAACTACCAAACTGACTCATCTGTGGAAGTCCAGATCACGCGAAGGCCGAGACAGAAACGAAGGGCTGACCGGACACTGTACTGCGCTGTTGCTCTGCCGTGTGTGTGTGTGTGTGTGTGTGTGTGTGTGTGTGTGTGTGTGTGTGTGTGTTCAGTGCGACCTGCAGGTCATAGGAGGGGTCCTGTTGCATCTTGGGATGTTTTGGGGAAAGGGCTGGACAATCACCACCTCCACTCTGGTTCAGTCGAATGTTCAGTTGAGTTCATTACAGACAATTTTGACAATCTCACCGGGTCATGACCCTAATTTTATTGATATATACATATATAAATATATTCACTATTTTCCTTTTAGTGTTAATATGGGAGTTGGAGCCTTATGTTGCCAGTACTATGTTGATGTCAGACGAAGATGTTGCTCTTATCATAAGGATAAATATTCATTACGGTCTCTGAACTGTGACGTAGTTAGATGAAGTCTTCTAAAGGTGTGTCGTCAACCTTTGTGACGAAGCAAACCGCAGTTTAAATGTGCGACACAGAAACAAGCTGCCAACGTTGTGCTGTACCTTGTAAATGGAGTTCTCTGTGGTTCAAAGTGAATAACGCTGTGATTGTTTTCATTTTGTTTTTAATGATTTTTTTTCTCAATGGTGATCGTGTTTTGCTACAAGTATAAAGCCTCCTGTAATGCCTCTGTACTCTCCGATAGGCTGACGCATGCGTGTTGAATCCTTTCTGATCTCATTTGACCGGCAGATGTTAATCACAGGGGGGGGGGGCGGAGCTTTCAGCCCATGGAGGGAATCTGAGCCGCTTGTTTACGAGACTGGACGAGGAAATGAATAAGCTACAGAACGTGAATATTGGGTTTCAACTGTGAACGATTTATCGAATCGTAGCTCTGGTCCCGTCAGGACGCGTCGAGTACTTTTCCTTTGAATGTTAATCTTTTGCAAACATGAGGAAAAGTAAAGTGCCATAAAGAACTGCTACACCCGCTTTGTTCTTACTGATTTCTACTGCATAGCATGACGAGAAAACTGGTTTCAAATGTGACTCCTTTTTTAGATTTTTGATGGTGTTGTTGTTTTTTTTTTATTGTATTGCTTCATTGTACCAATTGCCTGTTTAAATCAGCTAGAGGTGAAAGAAGATGGGGCTCAGCAGTTTGTGTGCTGAATGTAAAAGTAACTTGAAGCACTCAGCTGTGAGAGTTCTTCTGTCCGCTCACGAGCTCTTCTCTTTTTTCAATTCCGTCTCTTTCACTGCACAGTGCACCATTTGATCTCGTTGTGTCGTGCGCATTAGAAGTTTTTTTGTTTTTTTTTGTACATTATGGAAATATCGACAATAAATGTTTTTAACTTGTTGGCTCAATGTCGCTGTGTGCGGTAAATATTCCCACGTCTTCTGGCTGATGTCATTCTTTCTCTTGTCTTTTGCTGTTAACAGATCCTCTGAAGAGACCAAAGCCACACATGAGTTCAAACTTCTAATACTGTCCAGCTAGCCTTGTCCCCGTCTGTGGCCCTTTAATACTCCTCCTAAGATTGAAATATCAAAGGTCACTTTGGTTGTTAGCATATGCTACTCAAAAAGGAGGAAATAGCGTATTTATTGGGGACTATTTTCAGCGGCGGATTAATCCACATTGACTTGTCAAAATAAACTGCTCATGGTAATGAAGAAACACGTCACTTTGTGCAACAGTGTTGGTATTAAACCACCGCTGAAAATAGTCCCCGACAATTGGACTATTTCTTCATGAGTGACGTTTGTTACGCCGCGTTTTAAGAAATGAAAGAGTTTAAAATGTCTCCGAGTCGTCTTTTAAAAGATGTGCTTCTTCTTCGGCTTGTAGATGAGAGCCACAGACAGGGGAGGGACGCTGGACAGTACAGATGGACACGTTGTTGGTTTTGGTCTTTTCACGGGATGTTGACAATAAGAACTAGAATCAGGGCCTGTTGTACTGCCATGATGCAGACGTTTGTGCCCCATTTGAAGAAATTCCTTCTCGTTGTGTTCCTGAGATATTGCATTCAGGAGAATGGACCGGACGGACGGACGGACGGACAACCCAAAAACAATTTGCCTCCAGCCACGGCTGTCGTCAGCGCAGAGGCGAGAAAATATAGATGAAAATATAGATGAAAATATAGATGAAAATAAAGATGAAAATAAAGAGCAGCTTTGTCCAAATATAAAAACACCAAATGAGAAACCTGTAAAAGAAACACACACGTCACGTCCTCGAGTAAGAAAACAGAAAGAACTCTTCAAATGGATGTCATCTAAGAAGCAAAGTCCAGACGAGACACGGAGATCTTTCTTTAAGAAACATCACATCAAAACATGCTCGTCATCCTTCACGTCCTCGCTGCACAATTCAAAACGTGACGAAAGATTTGGTGTTTTTCACACGAGCACAAGTCTCGTCGTCTTGAATCCGACACGACACTGAAGCACATCTTTTATGCTGCACGGCAAAGATTCAAGTACACGGTATAGTATCACAATCTTAAATATAGGATTTTGTTACACAGGTTTTGAATGCAAACCTACTATAGGTTTAATCCACCTGAACTGCAGAGAAACACGGAGTCTTGCTGCACGATAAAGGCACTGTAGCGGTGTGTAGCTGAGTAATGTAACATGTCCTACCATGAATAATACTATATATATATATGTATATCTACATGTCCATACGTCTGTGTACTGTAAACTGTCTCCCAAGTCATAACACAGAAGAAAGATATGAATCAGATAGATACACAAACATCACGAGCCGTCAGCTGGAAAGCAGCTCAACTAGTCTCCGAAAACAAGTTCTGGATTAGCATTAGCATTAGCATTAGCATTAGCAAAGCAATCAGCAACTGCATCACGTGACCTACGCTAACAAAAAGGGAAATACACGGTATAATTGTCTCCACATGTTGCAATATTACAGTATATAAGAATATCACACAAAAATATGTTAAATATACACACCATTGTATTTAAACGTCTTTAAATCCCTTTTTATCTATTATTTATGATTTTCTTTTTTTTTCTTCCGGAGGAGCTGTGACTTCACACAAACATTCACATAAAGACATAAAAAAAACAATATTCAGACAAATAAATAGGTTTTACAGTCTAGTGCTCCAGACGTGCGCTATAGTGCACTGTGCAACATGTTGCATGCAGAGCCACCGGTGGTGATGTGGACACGTCCCATTAAACCGAGGAGGAAGCTATCGAGTACTGATCCAACGCTTAAGAGACCGGCGGCTCTGAATGAGTAAGAGCAAGAACAGCACGGAGGTCAACACTCTTATGAAGTGGAACAAAGACGTTCGGATGAAAGTATGTCAAATATCGAGGAGCAGTGATTCGTTTTTTAGTGACGATGTCCTTTTTAGGGCCTTATATGAAGACTGGTCAACTTTTTGGTCATAGTTGTTACTTTGAGTATAAGTTTGTTTAAATTAAAAATATATATATTTGATATATCTAATATAAAGGCCGATGTTTTGAAGCCACATTCAATGTGAACTTGATATTGGTGCTTTTCTAAAATGGGAGAAAGTCTTCGGTGGTGGTGGGTAGAATGAGGAAGAGACCAAAGACCCCAAAGCTGATAAATAACGGAAGCAATAGAAGCTGAGACCTTCCTGTCTGCCCATAATAAAGCCCGTCAGCTTGAAAATAACTCCTATTATGAGTGGAACGTGAAACGTGAAAGGTGTGTCGGGTGTTAGACTTAAGTCAACAAATCAACGATTCTGCAAACGATTTGTTCCGTACAAAGTTAAGAGGTGCCGTAACATTGGAGGATCAGGCTCTGCGGTGTTGTAACCAGCCAGCGGCTGTTCGCTCACACGCTGGACACGTTGTTGGCTGCTAGGGTGTGCGTCTCTGACGCCGGCTGATCTTTGGGGCTGGATTTGTCGAGGACGGAGATCTGAGTCACCGTGCTGCTCTCGGTGAACAGCGTCCGCCGTCGTTTACTGTAGCTCAGGTAGCTCTGGGTCTGCCACTTCCAGAACCTCTTCTTCATTTCTGCCTGCACCTGAACACGCACACGCACACGCGCACACACACACACACACACACACACACACACACACACACACACACACACACACAAAACAAATGCCCCCTCTAATTATGTTCCTATCTGAAAGGTAAACTGGGCTTTGAAAAGGAACCACACGACTAGATTTACAGATTTCAGCCCATTAAATACACACACTTTTTGACTTTCCTAAACATACCATCGATTTTTAGCTTGATTTCATAACTGACACATGAAAATCATCATTTATTTGTTTTTTGACTAAGAAAAGGAATATTTTCCCTGCACACACACACACACACACACACACACACACACACACACAGGTGTTTTCACTTGCTTTGCTTGATTGGACCTCTTCTCTTCAGAGACCTCATTAACCAGACAAAGTGAACACACCTGTGTGTGTGTGTGTGTGTGTGTGTGTGTGTGTGTGTGTGTGTGTGTGTGTGTGTGTGTGTGTGTGTGTGTGTGTGTGTGTGCAGGTCTTTTATTAAGGTTGCTTTTAAGCAGCCCATCCTGAAACCTCAGAGCACCATTAACTAGGGATATTGTAGGTGGTGAGTTCTTTTTTCATTTTTCATTTTGGAAAATCAACCTCAGCTTCAGACTATGAATATAAATGCCCCCCCCCCCTAGCATTTAGTGTGCAGAACATAATTATCATTTATTTTCATAAACTGGCATTTGGAGGGTTTGAATTGTAAAAATGCATAAATAGTTATCAGGACTTATGGCAGTTTTTTGACGGACATTTTTGTCCTCTACGGACATCAGAGCAACTTTTTTTGCATTAGGCCCCACAGGAGGGCGACGTAGTACAGAAGAAGTTATAGGCTTCCCTCTATTTCAGACACAATAATGAACAACTAAAGTTGTCGACTCTGAACGTTGACTGTCAGAATTATAACTCGTGTCAAACTTGAACCCTGACATTTCTATATGTTTGAGCCTGTGTGCGAAGGAGACTTCCTGAAAAGGAACGATGCTCAACCCTTTTTTTTTTTTAAGGACACTTCAGCCATTATTCAAAAGCAAACTTTTGGAGTGACCTCATGCACCTATACGGGGATCAACGTTCTTACAGCTACTGCAGTTTCTTACTGAGTTCGCGCCAGAAGGGGAGATTCTGTACAATGTACCGCAAAAAAAACCCGGAAAATTGATGCGGCTGGCATCAACCAGGCGATGCGATTGTGCAACACGGCGGAGCAGAAGGGAAGAAGAGGAGGACAGTCGACACGGCTGCAATCATGAAAGAGGCGGAGAGGTTCACTAAAAGTGACCGTTTGATCTACGGCATGTTTGGATTGCAATCATTGCATTTTCTTGGATGACTATTGTGTGGCCACTGGAAGTCAGGCACAATGTCTCTAGAAACAGCTTGTGAATGAATCTAGAAACTACAATATGCTTTGGATAATAATGAACAAAATGTAAAATAGGGACAACTTGGGGTTGATTGAGTAAGACATGTAAATCCACTTGTATGGTCCTTTTTTTTTTAACCGTCAATAAATATGAACAGGAATTCAAGTAGCAAATTAGCCAACAAATATAATATTAACTTACCTCGCCATTTAGAAAACAGTAGAGCAGAGCCACAACGAATCCCTTCAGAGCAGAAATATGTTATCCAAAACTGTCAGATATTAAATATTGAAAATGTGGTAGACATCCTAAGCAAGCCTGTCTGACACTGGGTCGTGACAAATTACATCTTTATGTATTTAATCTACCAATTTTGGATTACAAGAAAACTTTGGTGATTTTTCAACCTGGACCTTTTTTATTTCGACAACAATTTTTGAAAGTGGTCCAGTATTGAACAACGGGGTTGCATTGTAGTAGTTCGGGGGCAATTCCTCACCGTCAATTCACATCCACCAAAAGAGCCTGTTATTGCCATTGAGATGCTCAGGTTGCGTGCCTGAGCCTGCGGTGTACACCATCACTACTGGACCAATATGAAAATGTGTTGGCGCCATTGGTCACTTGGACACAAACACACGGGAGGATCGGGTCCAGGTTGAAAAGGAATTTGAAGTAACGCTTTAATCTACATGTTCTACTAACTTTAATTGAATCCGTCTCGTGTGTGTGTGTGTGTGTGTGTGTGTTACCTGAAAGGATCCCAGGCCGAGCTCTATGAATATTCGGGCCTCTGCTCCTGTGTTTTCTGGCAGGAAGGCAAACACCATGTAGTGCATCCCAAACAGAGGGATGAGCAGCAGGGTGGATTTGGCCAGCCGCCTGCACACATTGTAAAAAGACAGACCCTTGACGCCTACGCACAGGAAGGTTCACGTCCTCATGTGGAGGAATAGGTGTTCTCGTCTCACTTGAAGTGACTGGTGTCATTGCCACCGACGCCGGGTGATCGCAGCTTCTGGACCAGAATGCGGATCACGTTGATGAAGATGATGAAGTTCACCTGCGTGAAACAAACGCCAGAGAGCTGTTAAGAAAAGAAGCACAACGGTGTGCTGCAACGGAAGTCTTTTTCTTGTTGTTTGTGTTACAACGTCATACCTGCAGGACAGAGGAATGTACCCTCCCAAGGAAAAAGAGTTAGAATAACATGAAGACTTGTGAAGTTTTATGGAAGGAAAACTTGCGGCAATAAACTTCTCGCTCCAAACTTGCATATGATTCAGCTACGTCTTAACAGCCTCAGGTCCCAGAGGCCATTAGTTCTGATGATCAATGACTGCTAATGGAGCCGCTTAATGGGGAATGTAAAACTACAGATCTTAACACAATAGCTTGACTTTGTACTTCAAATAAGATCAAGCCACAGAATCCATAACTGTTGTTCAAATTTACCAAAAACTGCAGCGGCAAATTGTAACTATACTCCTCGAGGATCATAATTGAAAAGATTATTTTAAATGATGGTTTTAAATAATTATACTGCGGCCAAAATGAAACAAGTAAACAAGGCAGTGCACTGATCACATTGCTGGTGGTGTTACCTGCCAAAGATAAGAAAGCTGTCTGTGCGCCGGTCAACTTTCACTGCTTCAACTTTCTTTGACTTGGTATTGTCATACAGGTCTGATCCAAGATTGAGCACTCTAATAAATAAATAAATAGCTCCCACTGTAACTGCTCTGCACTCACCAGTAGTGATGCAGTTATTGGAGCTTTTATGATCCACCAGATGAAGGCCACATCTGTGTCATCCCAGCACCTGAGACGCACAGCGGGACAGAAACGAGATAAACAAGGCAGTCGCAGAAGTGCAATTTTGCTCATCCAATCACGGCGAGGAAAAAAAAAAGAAACACGACAAGCCGCTAACGGCGTCCAGAAGGCTGCGTTAGAAACAGCAGAAGCTTTTACGCTTCATCGTTCATCCCTTCTGAGTATTGCGTTAAAACAAACTGTGCCTCATGCACTTCACAATCATCCACAGATTGTGGTGTAGTAGACATAAACGGCTATGCTAATGAGCTAATTAAAGGTGTTAGGAACATGCTTTCTACTGCTGAATTTGGGGATTTTGTGTCTTATGTGAATCCTAGTAAACATTGACATATTCTACCTTATCTCTGCTACATAACTTACGTATTTAAGTAACGCCACATGCGTACCAGGTTGTGGCGGTGGATACATAACTTAATGTCAGTTATTGGGAGGATACTTGAGTATGCCTGTTGAACATTCTCTGATACTGCAGCAGCTCACCCCTTGTCATCGTAGAAGTTTCTAGTGAGGATCCACGCCGTTATGATCGTTGTTGGGAGACCTGGGAGGCACAAACAGAGTGACCCGGTCATTAGGAAAGCGCCAAGGCAGAGCTCCAACAAGAGACCGAGAGAGGAGAGCGAGGAAAGACAGTGAAGGTAAACAGAGAGAGGCGAAAAGGGAAGGATCGCCCACCCCAGCCGATGAGTATGTACCACCAGAAGTATTTCTTCTGGAAGACAAAGGTGAGCGCTAGCAGCGTCTGCAGGTACATGCCCTCCACCAGCAGCCAGAAGTAGTTGGCCAGGATGCTGAACTGGAAGAAGGCCACGGCTGATTTACAGGACGTCTGTGGGGGGGGGAACAAAAACAACAGCAAAAGCCACAAGCTTCACTTTATAATGAAACATTTTGTCAGATATATATATATATATATATATATATATATATATATATATATATATATATATATATATATATATATATATATATATATATATATATATATATATATATATATATATATATATAATATAGATAGATATAGATATATATATATATCTCTATATCTATCTATATTTATATATATATATATATATATATATATATAGTTATTTGTCTGTCTGCCATATGGTGCTGGGCAGGTAATTGTAAACCCTTTTACAGCACCATCCCCTCATCAATTCATCATCATATTTCCTGTCACAATGTGTGTTTCCCTCTCTGTCCTTTCATCACAATAAACATGTTTGGCTTCCCTCGTCTTCTTCTCTCTCTCTCTCTCTCTCTCTTTCTCTCACGGCCCTTTCCACCCAAACGAGGCACGGCGATGTGCCGACGCCGGTCCCTCGTACAACCACACAAGAGGGACACTTACCTTCACTCCGCGCCGCCTAATCGGCACTAAAATAGGACGAGAAACACTCGTCGTTAATGCTCTCAGAGGCTCCGCTTAGTCACTTCCAGCACGTTAATCCCACTCCTACCTGCTCTCTATGACAATAAGCTCTTCTGAGTTCGGGAGATTGCGGCGTTACAGAAGTAATTTACTTTCAAAATCCTTTCTCCTGTCAGTCCTTTTTGCTTTACGTCATATATTAAAATAGTAGCGTCATCTTATACTTGAACCTTTCTTTCCATCACACGTCTTTCCTTATCTCCTTCTTCACGATCTGTTTTCTGTCCTTATCTCCTTCTTCACGATCTGTTTTCTGTCCTTATCTCCTTCCTCACAATCTGTTTTCTGTCCTAATCTCCATCCTTCACGACACTCACTGAAGTTTTCAGTTCTCGTCTTCACTCTCAGTATTTCTTCTTTTCAAGTGCATGTTAGCGCTGCAACGTGCTTCTAGGACGGACGAGACGTGTCACCTCCGCTACAGGCAAAAGCCATTAGTGCTTTTGAAAAGGAATGAGTCCTTCACCGGTAAATATAGACACACTAATGGAGCTGTAATGGGGTTTCACACTCACAGTGGACATGAAGCAGTGGTCCAGGTTTTCATCAGAAAAAAGAACCCCATCTTTGATGAAGACAGCGCTCGCTCTCAGGATGAAGGAGAAAAACAGGTTGATGTGGATGTAGTTCCTGGTGCAGTGGAACTTCCTGTAGAGCAGAGAAAGAAACGTTACAGGTGTGTAGTCGAGGGCCGAGTTCGTAGGTATGGGTGTGGTCTGAGCAAGGCAGGAAGTACGGGGGCAGGAGGTGGGGGAAGTTCCCTCCACTTTACACCCCTGGTCCGATTTTAGCGTAGCGTTTAGCACGTGTCGTATATAAACGCCTTTCGTTATCGGGGCGCATGCTGGAATGAGCGCTGCTGTGGTAGTTCTCGGGTTGACGGTCTAAAAAAAAAACAACGTTACCTGAACACGGTGAAGACAAAAATAGCCGATATAAGAGAGATGAGGGATGTGGCGTAGCCGGCAGTGTACACCTGTTTGAAGTTGGAGAAGTACGTTGTCTGAAACGCAAGAGAAGACGAAAGAAAAGTTAGCGTGTATGTATTTACTGTTAACTGCCCCCCCCCCACGCTCTTCACAACACTCATCCATACGAGTCTTAATTAAAGTGTCAACAAGTGTCGACTAATGACAGTCGGGAGCTGCCGCTGCTTTCTTAAGACGTCCGTCTGGTGGAAAACGTTGGCAGTAACCGTTGGCATTTACATGAAAGCTAGCTTAAACTTGTAAAGTAATGAGGCCGGTTGCATGAGGCCTGTCTTAAGCGGCTGATATGTGTGTTTTCTATGAACAATGCTGCAGGGTCGGTGAGGCCGACTCGACTTAAATGTACTTTTCCAATTGATTGGTTGTGAAACTGAAGAGCGGTGGCTACATCCTGCCAGTTCTTCTTATGCCGAGTCTTTAAAACAACCACAGCCAGCTGAGTGTGACGTGTGTCATGCGCTGGACTCTTGAATGCACTCGTTCCAGTCTATTTTCATCGACGTGCGCGGTTGGTTTGACAGCTGATCTGCACACTCTCTAAGTGCTACTTTGCAGTCACTTGAAGAAAGGGTCGGTGTTGGTGTTTGATGCCCTGGACGACTGGAGATTTTGTTGTAATTTTTCCTGTGATGACAATCTCAGAGGGTTCACATTGACGTCTCAGTGAAGGAGAGACACGTCAATCATCTATTAATCTGCCTGCTTGAAATAGCATCTGTCATCTAGCCTTAATGAGCAAAATGATGGGTTGCAGTTGCAAAGCAAGTAATTAAAGTCCCTTGAGAGAATAGAGGGTATCGTATGGAAAAATGTGTGCTAGACGGTCTACAGTCCTCAAATATCCACTAGCAGATATATATATATATATATATATATATATATATATCAACATATTCATGGTCACCAGACAGACCCAAATGAGAATGAACGTGCTGTCGGTGTAGTTCGTTTCCCTGCACAGATAATCGGCTGAACCGTACCTCTGGTTCTGTCTCTTCGTATTCTGTGAACTCGCAGGCCTCCTCGTAGGAGGGGTAGAGGTCGGACCATCCGTCCTCGGTGCAGTTCCTGTAGATGTAACCTGAAGAGACACATAAACCTCTCAGTGGCAAGGACAGAGGAAAAACCAGGCAGAGAAATCTAATACGCAGATATGAATCATAAAAAAACGGTGAACGGTTGAGAGTTTTGGCACTTAGACCGGTAGGGTAGTGGAGGAGAAACGACTGACAAATATTTCAGAGTGAGGGGAAAGTCTAGACTTCAGACAATATGAACGGAGAGACAGAGATTGAATATTGATTGTTCCCGTCTTCCCTGGTTTTTAAGTGTTGACAGTGTCATGGTCTGGCTGTGACTCTCCATCTTTGTGTTCCTTGTCTGGTCCCCTGTTTGTTCTCTCTGTCTGCGTGTGTGTGTGTGTGTGTGTGTGTGTGTGTGTGTGTGTGTTTTTTTTTCTGGGCGTGGCTCTCAATCTGCTGCCAATCCACCTGCACACCTGTGACCCATCCACTCATTGAGCTCCCGTAGCTCTACACTGCAGTCTGTCTTTGCCAGATTCAGATTCAGATTCAGTTTGTCGATGCGGTTCAGGCGCTGCGGCCGGTTAGTTTCAGTCAGTCTGATCCTCTAAAACGCTGTTTAATCTTGTGTGTGCCTCAGGTCCATCCTCCTCTCTCTATCAGAAATCTAAAGAAATGATTGGGAAACGAAGAACTTAAACGGACCACAGAGGAGAAAATTAAAGAAGAAGTTTTTAGAGCTTTAAAGTCACTAATGCAGCAAGATGGATTTCAACAGGAAAGCTGCTCTGGGGGCGCTAACAGTAACAATGTCCTTCTAGTTTTAAGTCTGAACTGGAGGATTGCTAGCAGACATTGGATCACAGAGTCAGGTTTATTGTGTTAAGAGACAGCAGACGAATCGTTTGCTCCACAATGTCACAAACAACATGCAAATACGGTAACATGACGGCTGATTAATGTTCCATTTGTTGCCATTTGTTGTTCTGGATTCATGAATATGCAGCTCGTCCTGATGAAGTCTATTAGTTTTGTTGATGAATACTAAGAACAAACACACCTTTCGCTCTTATTCTCTCTCTCTCTCTCTCTCTCTCTCTCTCTCTCTCTCTCTCTCTCTCTCTCTCTCTCTCTCTCTCTCTCTCTCTCTCTCTCTCTGCATACGCGGCTATCATCACACATGAGCACAGGCGCTCTGGTGTTTGGCGGGAGACACGACAAACACTTTGAACGCTAAAGAACTCACTAAAACGCCGCGCCGCCGTTCAGCAGACAGAGCAGAGGTCTTGAGAGCCGGTAGAGTAAAAGAACGGAAAAAAAGGTCAACTGCCGTCACCATCTGGTGGGATGAATCGGGACGCAATCTCTGCATTAATGTAAATCAACCGTTTCATCCTCTGACAGAGTCCATGTGACGGTATGTATAATTAATTCTAAGTGTATAATTAATACAAACCACTGGAGAGTCAAGATTGAAAGACTAAGATAAACTCTGACTCTCTCTCTCTGTAGCGCTGACTGCACAATAAACTATATGTTTAATATGCTTTCACTGTCAGGTTACCAAGTAGGGTCTGTCAAATTATTATTAGAAGCTCATGCAGTTTAACTAAAGTGTCTTTTGAGGTCCTCGTATGTTGACATATTATACGATTTAAGCAACCAAAAGTCAGAAATTCAGAGGTGGCTTATTATTTAAAAAAAAAAATTAAATAAAAATTCATTCCAAACTGATTTTCATCCTGATTTCATGTCCCTGAAACGTGTTATTTCTGCTGCAATATAACACTGATCACTGTAGCTTAGAGACAAACGATGGCAAGCAATGTCTGCAGCTCCATGTAGGACCAGGACTATGGGGGGGGGGGGGGGGGGGGGCAACCGTAACCGTCAGACCCTTAAGTCAGTATAATATAATGTTTTTTAATGGAGATCTGGTGCTCTGAAACCCAACTGCTTTTGAATCAACACAAGATTACATTTCTGGGTCGTACACAAGGGCGTGTTATTCATATGCTTGTGTTATTTACGTTGGTTATTTTCAGTGTTGCTCATATTATTTCACTTTGTTTTGATTTATCGTATTGTTTTGGATATACCTTTTACAAGTATTGTAAACACCTTAAGGCAACTGTCAAAGTAAGACCTTAGTTGAAATACTTTTTGATGTAAAAGGCGAACAAATAAAGAACAAGTTTAAAAATAGAGTTTCTTGTAGTAAATGACCTGTGTGTGTGTGTGTGTGTGTGTGTGTGTGTGTGTTGGGCCTGGGGAACCACCAGGCCTGTCCTGCATGTCCACGGTCTCACAGCCGCTGATAGCTTTTGTCTTGCTGCTGCTACTGCTGAGACGGTAAACAACAACCTTTCAACGTTTCAGTCCTTCGGGGCTCCAGTTCAGTCAGTGTGCATGTACACACACTATCTGATTCCACTTTAACAAATCCATTGTTTTATTTGGCCAACGGCCGCCTTCTCTCAGGAGGTAAAGACCACTGTTTGCTGTCCAACTGCTCCTTCAACATTGCCCTGGGATAAATACTCTGCGCAGACATCAGTAAATCCTCTGTATGGACATATTGGATCGGACTGAGTCGCAATGCACTTTATAAGTGTAACGGTCAGGTTTAATGCATTACCGCTAAAGTGGGCATATCGCATGCTATGGTGCGCCCGCAAAGCTAGCCGCCATGCTAAAATTGCAGCATGCCGAGTGGAGATATAAGTGCATATTTTCTGAACTCGATGCTGAGTCAACGAGGCGATTCGCTTCCCTGTGTATCCAGAAGTATAACAGGAATATGAAACTATGAGACATTTACTTTGTTCACCTTCCAAAAAAGCTCCAGGTAACACAAATGTTGCATTCAAATGAGACCCGTTTGCAGCCATGTTCTCCCACCATGGCCCGAAGTTAGAATGACGGCGCTCACTCGGCTCACCGGGCTCCACGGCGGTCGTGACGCACACAAGGTCACCGGGTTTGAATCCGTATTCGCAAGACGGAGGATGAAAAGTTTACAGCGAAATACCAGATTTCAGTTTCACCGATGTGAATTACGCCCGTCCGGCCGCTCAGCACAGCCGAGCAGAGCGTGGGGGCTTGAGTCGTGGGTGGCGCTACCGATATCCAGCCGCATTAGCCTCAGTATATCGCGGCGCGTAGAGCCTGCAGGCCTGCAGCCGCAGCCTCGGCGGGTGAACGGTTGGATGTGAATGGAGGTCGAGGCTCGGGGGAGGGCGCTGGTGCTCCTGCCGCCTTGCTTTAACAAGCAGCGCCAATTCCTTCCTCATGCTCTTGGCTCTTACAGTGAACTATTTGATTTTCCAATTCATTATTTTCTCCGCATGCAGCCTCCCCCTTGGATGGGCTGCGTCCAACCGCACCGCTAGAGCGCTTGACTTATCCGGGCATCTGTGGAGGAGGAAATCCAGTGGGGTCCAGGAACCCACTCGAACTGAGTTATGAGGTCATCAACAGCAACCTCCGCCTCCCGGTCCTCCTGAAGTGTACGCTTAACTTTCACTGCTGTGAGTGTTTTTCTCTTCTTCTCTGCTTTGTGCCGTCTTTCATTCTCACTAGCTGCTGGAAATCCGTCATTTCTACATCCAGCATCCCACATGCTGTCCGCCGCTGCTGACTCTTCTGTGAGACGCAATTCACCGACTCTGACTCACATGTTGGAAGAGTCTCGACTTCAACACAGGGACTTCATCAGGGTGCTTTACCGAAAGTGTAAAAGTACATATAATATATGTATGAAACTAGAGATTGAGAGCATAAACTCATGTTTACAATCTTTACTGAGGGAATAAATCAAGAGAGAAGTAGAGTCATTTTAGACTAGACTTCTATACAACCAGAGGAGTCGCCCCCTGATGGACATTAGGGAGAATGCAAGTTTGAGGCACCATTGGCTTCACTAGGTTGCCACGTGATAAACCGTTAAATTCATGATCTGTCCCTCACCTTAAACACTTAGTGTGAGAGTCCAAACACAACCATAAAGAGTTGAATAGTGATTCTTCGTGATAAATGAAATGAAACACCATTGAACACTGGGTCGGACTTTTCGGTCACCGTTCGTCTCCCAAATGTCCAGAATGTTTCTACCATCAGTTGCATCTGTATCTCTCTGTTGACCATTCGATAGCACATGAGAGACTCTGAGCGTATTTTGTTTTCTTTGGACCATGAGACCGGGGTCTGAGGACGGTGGTGGGGGGGGGGGGGGTTGTGTAAACAGCGAGGAGAGCAGAATACTCTGCAGCTATACGTTCAAACACAGAAGATGAGACCATGTGACCCGTGTAGAAAAGACGTCCATAAATCACTCGGCGGTAAACCGGTCCTGAGAGATATCTAAATATAACCTGGGCGCTTTGCTGAGCTGTGAACTGAGAGATGGATGAACTGACCTCGAGGTCGTTGAACCGGAAAAGTTAAATCAACTGAGAAAACACAAACCCAAAAAGTCAACATGGCCTTAAGACAGATTATTGACTGACAACATCATTGGATTAAAATAACAGCTGAGACACAAGCAGGAGGACTATTATTAATAATGTCTCTACAGCACCTCAAACAGGGTGAATATGAACATGTCTGCCTCCCCCAAAAAAATTAAAATAAACATACAATCAAAAGGTGCAATGGTGGATGGCAAAAAATATTTCAATGTAGTAAGAATTCCTCAAAGCATAAAATAACCAGCAATAAACAGACAAAATTGGATATAAAACCAAGTATATATTTTTTACAATGTCAAAATGTTTGCCTGTTGTTTTTGGAATACAATAAAAGACGTATTGTCAAAGACAAGAAGGATTTTCATTTCTTTGGAAGGCCCCATGGAGACTTGGTTCACACCACACCACCGCGTACCCTGATTCTCCACTCGCACACCGGTTCACACCACCGGTTCACACCAGCGGTTCACATCACCGGTTCACATCAGCGCTCGAGCCCCGGTGGCTGAATGTGCCGCCAAATGTCCCCCAGATGTGTAAGAGGTGAGTTGAAGATCTTTACCTTGGTTGTTAGCAAACAGCTGGGAGATATTGGCACACGAGACGCTGACCACCTGTCCCACCTCGGCGCGATACCAGCAACGGATCTCATCCCACGTCGCCGGACAACCTGAGACAAGAAGACAACCTTTACCACGTGTTCATCAGCTCACCAGTCAGGTTGAGTGATGAGCTCACAGCTCAGGAGACTGTGCTGTATTAAATATGGGCAGACGCGTTTACTCTCTATAGATGACAGATTGATACATTTTTTGGAAAGAGGTAACTTCATTATTTCCTTTTTTTCAACCAGGTGTGGATTAGTTGATGAAGTTAAATTATTATTATGCAGTATGACTTTTTCAGATAGTCTCCAAAAGAGTCATTTTTAAGTACCGTCGTCTCATCATAAGGAAGGAAGGAGGCTGAACCAGAATCAAGTCAAAATAAACTGGATTTTAAGGAACTCTATAAAGCAAGTTGACGAAAAAAAAAGGTGGAAATGATCTCCCTGCACTGGGCAAATCTTCCCCTGTTTCAATTCATAGACAAGAACTGATGAATGATGAATGATGAAAGGATTTTTGCAGCTTAATGTCTTATATCTCATTTAATCCTGACTATCTTTCGTCTCTCTTTATGCAGCTCACTTCACAGTCAGCGTGACTTGTTTTACCTTGATCGCCTCTTAATGCTACAGCACATGCTAAGGTTAGCTGCTGATTCACATGCCTAATTGGGAACAATCGTATTGGTATAGAAACTCAGTCGTCTGGTGCGATCTTTCAAGGGGTTTTCCCCCTCAGTCTGGGAAGATGAGGGACTTTGGTGACGTCCCCCCCCCCCCCCGCCCTCCTCTCTGTGCCCACGCTTCCCCTCACATGGCTGACAAGCTCTCCCTGCAGCCTCCGAACGAGGGAGGTGTGGAGAAGGAGGTGGGGGTAGATGGAGCAGTAATGAGGAGCCCGTCTCTCTCTCTCTCTCTCTCTCTCTCTCTCTCTCTCTCTCTCTCTGCCGCCACAGCGCCTCGCACATCAAAGCTGCTTGGCCCTGTGTCAATTAAAAACCGGCGGCGCGCAGAGACACACGCCACCACTCATTCATAATGAAACACAGCTTTTGGCTATGCTGGAGGTTCTCCGCTGAGGCAAACATCTCGCTGGATAAATGTGGCTTTGAACTGGAATCTTTCTTTTTTTCTTTGCCATGCGTGTTAGCTGTTTAGCTGTGGCTGTTTGTACATAGTCCTGTTTAACGGTGAGCACCCTGAGCACAACGGCCTCTTCCTGTCATTAAACCCCCTCTCCGAGGTGTCAGTCGTCCTGCTTCTGCTAACTTCTTCAACAGCGTCATTATACTCACTCGCACCTTGAGTGTTCGCACCAAAAACACACAAAGAACCCCACCGAACAAAAGACGAAACAACCTTTTATTTCCTCTGTTGATTTTGTGTTTATTATTTACACAGTTCCATCATTCTAATACACCTCACTGTACTAACACTATAAAAAATGAACAATGTAGACTAAGTTTGCTGCTTAGGATGTGAGTCGCACCGATGGCCGTCGCTGGTCTGCGAGTCAGCGTTAGAAAGAGGTACATATTATTGTCTGTGGTGCGTCTTTAGACTTTGCCGCGTTCGCTTCGTGGCATTTATACAAGGACACTTATGTGATCTACAGTATAATAAAACTAGGAACAAGTTATGAGCTTTTTTTTTTTTTTCTCATTTCCAAGGGTCAGACGAGATTCGGATTCGGGACGGAGAACAGATTGACCGTCAATCGGAGCGGGTGTCCTTGTTTTTCCTCTTCAGCCGGCCGGTCATCACATCTCAGTGTTTTATTCCTCCTCTGGCTACAGCTCTCCATATCACACTGCGCTTTGTAGCGTTTTCACGCTTCAATAAAAACATTTGTCTCCTGTTTGTCGTGTGCATCGCCGCTCTTTGTAATATTGTTAAAAAAAAATATTACACTAGCAAAGGTTCCACTGGGATGTATGTGCGACAATATCCACCCTTTAATAAACAATAGTACGTGATAAGGGAGAAGCAGAAGAGGACGAGGAGGAAGGAGCGGAATTCAGGAGGGTGTTTAGTTTACCTGACAGACTATGGAAACATAAAAATGCTTTTATGTTCTGTTTAGACAGCAGTCATCTAATCCGCCTCCCAAACCCAAACCCAGTCCTCCTCTACCGCCTGACGCCGACTGTCCAAGCAGAGCTGAAGGTTGAATCTCCATTTATTAAGATGAAACAACTACAGACAACGTCTACGCTGCGTAGAATATCGATCGAGCAAATTGTCCGTGGCTGCTTGCTGCTGTTGAGAGACAGAGTGGAGTGATAATGACATTTAAGCTGCTCTCTCCTAGAGCCTTTACGTCTCTCAGACACTGATCTTTAGGGTAGAGCATGTGCGACGCGTGGAAAGGCCTCTCGTTAGAGAGCGACGACTTCTTCCTTGCAAATGAGACAGAAGGGTAAGAGACGAATTAAACTCCGAAAGTCATTTCACGGGCTTTTGTGCAGCAATCAAGGTGTGCCTGGAACAATGCAACACATTTAACACACATTAAAGAGCGTGTTAAAGAGTCCTGCACTTATTTTGAGCCGAATAAACAAAATGTGCACAAAAAAAAAAGAGTCGTTACTCTAAAATGAAGAGAAAGGAAAAGTAAAATTGGAAAAAAACGAATTAAAAACTTGCAGGCTGTGGTGTAACAACAAATGTGTATTGGCTGTATTGCTCAGGACTCAATGAAGTGAGGTGTGAAGCTTGAAGCTACCGGAGAAAAGCAACGCCTCTTCACATTTGATAAACTAACTAATCCATCGTCAATATCACTGCTGATTACTGCCGATGTGGTTGAACTCCTACCATTCCTGCAATCAAATGAACCGGCGTTACTTCCCACCTCTCGTATTTGGTCCGTGTAATTAGTTATGAAGATGACGATAGCGAGCGATCGCAAGGAGGCGGAGAGGGCAGGACCGCCACAGTGTGTAACGATCTGTGGAAATGTCAACGCTGGAACGTGAAAGCTATGTGGGAAAAGAACACACACACACACACACACACACACTTACATTCACAAGGCTGACTCTTGCTTACTGTGGGTCTAATTGCAAGTATCCTTTGAAAATGGACCAGGCTGTTAATCCCCTCTCACTGCTCACTCCTGCGCTACTTCCTCAATTTCCTCTCTTGTCACTGACTTCCCTTGTTTCCGCTCTGATAGAGTCTTCTGTGGGACTGCAAGGCGTGAAGGTAATTAACCCAAAGTAAGACGAGACACCTGCCCTCTCTCCGTCTCCGCAGTGGACAGTTTGTTGACTGCCAGAGAAAGAGGAAAAGAGCACAAAGCGAACGTGAGAGTGTGATCTCGCCTGTCCTTTCTGAATCCATTACTGGCAGATATAACGAGCCGCAGTGACGGCCGCACGATGAGCGGCCTGTTGTAACACTGCCCTCACAGAGCCTCGTCATTGTCCAATCACTCTTTCATGAGCCGTATCGCCCTTTGCACTCTCCTTCGTTTCGTTCCACCCAGCCGTTGGTTCCACGTTTGGTCACATCTGATGGGTTCTTTGAGTCTCGATGAGTCCTGATGAATTAGTCGGATTGGATTTGCAGGTGAATCTCGTGCCCTAAACACACTCATTCAAACCAACGACGTCTCACTCACTGTTCGTGCTTTGAGGTACTAGCAGCATTAGTTATGCTTATGGAACGAAAACTAAATTGTTTGGGATCTTAAATACTTACAGGTGAAATGACTTGGTAGATTTTGACCAGTTAATCAACATCCACATCTCAAATTTAGTAAATTTGTAGAAACTTACTGAGATCATTTTGCATGTTTAAATCACATTCATGCTCTCAAATTGATATTTTGTGTGAACAAACAGGGTTGGGGCCCAAAAAAATGGCAGTTGATTAAATGCAATTAATTAAATCACTGCAAGGCAACTGTAACACGAGCTCCTTTATTTCTTGACAGTAAAGGTTTTTGGAGACGTGCAGGAAACGTCCTGATAATCGTATACTCTCCCTTAGCTGCCGATTTACAGTATCACCTTCCAAAAATGAGCGAAGCAGCAAGAACAAGGAAATAGTCAACATTTCCGGAGTCAGATGCTCTTTTATGAGTTGAGTAAATTCTCTAAAAACCATCAGACAGCATCTGAAATGTGTTCAAATGAGTCTGTTTCTCAAATCTGGTAGAGATCAGGCCACTCTCACGGTGGTCCTGTTGATTGCCAAACACGGGTGTGAAGAATTGCATTAGTAGTCGTGGCTTCGTTCCACTCAGGTGTGCATGCTGGCCATAATACATGTTGTTTACACCTGTGTTGTTCAGTCATAATGTGCATGTATGTGTGCAAAAGAAGCAAGAACTGTGCTCCTTCAAATGTTCACTTAAAATTCAAAAGTCAACATTATGAATGAAGCTTCAAACCATTCGTTTCCTGTTCTGCGTACTGATTAGGAGGCCGCTCGGTTTATTATTGGTCGCTGCCCGTCGGCGCCTTCGCTCGTGCTTTGCTATCAGCGGCTCATTCTTCATGTGTTATTGTGTTATGAGTTATTATACTTTTACTGTGTGATTACTTATTTCTTATACTTGTTTTGATCTCGTTTTTCTACCACGCTGCAATCCTGCAAATTGTGCCTTCATTTTTCCTTCCAATGCAGTCGTACAGTTGTTCATGTATGTGTTTAAGAGTAGTGATTATATCTCCCAGCAGAACTTTTGGTCTGCCTCAAAAAGAGCCAAGCGTTTCTCGGGGGGGCAGCTCGACTGTTTCCACCTCCTTGACCGGATCTTTGTACAAGCCGACTTGAGAAGTGAAGCGGCGCTTCAGTCTACTTAAGTCGGTGTTCCTTCCCGACTTGAAGCGGCTCATACCTGCCGCTTCGAATGCTAATTGTCACCATCTTTGCTTTGAGTGATCACAGGAAAGGGTGACAAATGATGCAATTAATTCTGAGCGACACCAGCCGTGTCGTGCACAGCGAGTCCCACCGGGCGAGCAGACGACTGCCTCGCCGAGCGTGCGGCTTTCACAACAACCTTTTCAAAGTGGGGAGCGAAAAGCCTGCCTAGAATGACCGTCTCATTACTCGAAAAACACTTTAGAACAAAGAGGATTCATATTTCGGGTGTAATCGACATGCTTTCAGACAGCAGCTCGGTCCCTCCCGTCCTGAAGGACAAGCTGTTCCTGTGGCTGAGTTTTTTGTTGTTGTTTTCTGAGGCATTGAAGAGAGGATAATGGATGAATCTCCTCCGATGCAGTCGGCTCACCTCCTACCTGAGCTGCACAGATGAAAGAAGGTCCAGACCAGGTTGCCCAATCAGTGCCTTTTAATCCAGGCGTCTCCACACCTGATTACTTCCCTTGATTGTTTTGGCTGCTCTGCCAAGTCCAGGTCGGTTAAACTGGAAGCAAATGCCCTCACTATGCTCCTGATTAAAGAGACGCAATCATCGGCCAAAAGAAAGGCATCCGGCAGCCAGCTGTGTTTGCTCCTTAGAGCCTTGCATGATGCACTGTACTATACACTGGCAGCTGTCCTGCAGCAAGAAGGGACTGTTGACCATGTGCTGCTGAATGGGAAGCAAAGTCCTGACATCACAGCAACAAACCCCCCCCCCAAAAAAAGAAGGCCTCTGGTAACCGAACGTGAAGATATAAGTACATCAGTCTCTTCTACGCCATACTTAATTCCACTCAAAATACTAATCAAATGATGTATATTCAAGGTGAAAGAAGAGGTGAAGGAAATAGTACGCATCCGTTATTCAAAACCTGCACACCGCTTTTTAAAAATGGGAGTCAGGTTTTTGTATTAATTCAAAATTTCACCTGTTTTTTTTCTTTTTACATTAAAAATGGACGTCCTTTGCTTTAATGAGGAGCCTCTGTAATCAACTCCCTGAGCAGAAACGTTGGAGCCCAGAGATTCTTTTTTCTTCTTCAACTCATGACATTTGCTGTCGAAGCTCCGACATCTTTCATTCCTTTTAACACCTTTAGAGGCAAACGTGTGAATCCAGACCTGAGCGGTGATGAGGCCCAAAGAGAGAGAGACAAGGCTAGACCCATCTCCATCATGGTTTTAATTGTTGGGGGGTAAAACCGTCAGTAGCAATCGATTCATAGATTATGTAGAATAAGCATATCATTTTGTTATTTAATCGTGTAATAAGAGTGTGTGCTGGTGACGGTCTTAACTACCAGTTGAAACCACCGTAACTCAGACCAAGTCACGACAAAGACCACGGCAGAGCGAGATCAGATCAAGACCAAGACCAGAGTCCCATACTGCACGACACACTCGCGGTAAAATATGGAACATGAAAACCAAAGGCACTCCTCAAATGGATCTGAAAGGTCCACATTACCATCAAAACACCAACAGAAAAGACATTAATATTCCTCTTCATTTACATCTTTTATTGCCACGTATACTTTATATGTGAGCCTGTATAAGTGCCATGATAATTGTCTTGATGAAAACAATCAAAAGGCACTGCAGAGGTGAATTTTGTGTAATAAATCCTCTTTTTTTTGAGAGCGGGAGGACAACGAGCAAAGACGTGTGACGCTACAACGCTGCCGTACGCCGCTGCTCTACAGGCGAAGACCCTTCAGCAGCGCGTCTGATGGTCCTCAAAGGAAAGTGGCTCCACAGAGAGGGTGGTCTTCCAAGAGTAAAAGTCCAGATGGAGCTACGATTTTGAAAAAATATGGGAAATGGTTTTGGTCTGAAAACAGCATCTTCTAAAAAAAAAAAAAAAAAAAAAAAAAAAAAGAAGAAGCCTGGGGAAAGAGGAGATCAAAGCGTGTTCAAATCGGAATCATTACTGATGTCTGCCATTCGTCTGAGAGGAGAGGAATGGGCTTCATGCAGTGCTGAGTCAAATCAACGCGGCTGCTCGTGGATCTCAACAGATTCAATATCTTGAGTAGCTCTCGTAGTTTAAAAAGTTCAAAGACACCTGATTAACGCAAAGCCGAGCAAATGAGAAGAAAGAACAGCGGCACATGAAATTGATTGAATTGATTGATATGTTTGTGGCTGTGAGTTGTACAGACACATTAAATGCAACAGTGTGGCTCATTGACTTGAACAGTTTTCTGGACAACAACGGAAGACGGCAGGTCCGACTTTGAATTCACACAGAACTCGTTAGAAGAATCAACTCGTTGTTGGTTTTGGGCTTTTAATGGGATTTGTGAGACTCTTAGTGAAGGCGACTCTGAGGACGTTTATTCCACCAGAGATAACCACTTGATGTACATGATTTTTATGTAATTCTTGCAAAGGAACCTACACAAATCTAATACAAAATGTACATACTGCCCAATTAAATCATCTCAGTCAGTCATTTCAAAGCACATCTAAATATATAAAATTAAAATACCTAAACTAAATACCCAAACACAACTCACACCCTAACCTCAGCCAAAGCGTCAGTCTAATCTGACCTCTAAAGCCAAGCCTGAGGAATAGAGACAGTAGTGGACCTGATGTTTGACCCCAGATGGGACATGAGTCCCCACTATGTAAGTGTGTGTGTGTGTGTGTGTGTGTGTGTGTGTGTGTGTGTGTGTGTGTGTGTGTGTGTGTGCGTGTAAAACACCGTGATGACAACACACGGACCTGTCCTGCTGGAGTGGTTGCTCCCCTCCTGTTTGAGGATCTGGTTGCATTCCTCCTGAGCCTTCATGTGCTGAACCACCAGGGCGCAGTCTGGGTGGATGGCCTCCGTCTAAGAAGAGAGAGTTACACATGAAGACACACCGCCGGGTTATTCAGGACGACATGAACGTCTTCAAATAGCAACGACAGCAACTCCTTTTAAAGGTCGGCCTGTAACAGACGTCTCGTGCCAAATGTTAGACAACATGAAACCAAAAAACCCGAGATAGAAACTCAACGATGGATCCCTTAAACACTGATTGTTCACCAACGTGGAGCCATTTAAATGCAGAAAGTGCATTTTATGTCTGCAGTGACGAGTAGGTAAGTAGAGGCTATAAATCTTCACGCTCATATGACTTAATACATGTATGATTAATCCTTAATGCACATCGCTGCTCTACATCTTTCCCCGCTTGGAAGCTGGCGGTTACCTCGGAGTGATGAACCTCTGTACGGTAATCAGCCCCCCCCCCCTGACAGCTGTAACGTGGGAGTTCAACAACTTCCTCTTAAAGTCTTGACATCGACTGTCAAGGCTCCTCATGCCGCTCACGCCTTCTGAACATGAAGAGGCGGAAGGACAGAAACCCGCAGACCCGTATCGGCCTGTAGTAATCTCAGAAGAACATAAAGATCCCCGCAGCATCTCCGCATCAATTATTCGCAATCGTGTCACAAAATGAATCTATTACGCCGCCAAATGAGAAATAATCCCTTTAATTGCTTTAAATGTGTCTGATTCGTGGGTTTTTTTTTGTTTGAAATGTGTGAACCGATGCTGGTCGACCACCTGTCTGTTGGACAGATGGAGACAACGCAGGTGAGCGTGACCTTTGACCTCATTCTCTTACAGCGCTGCAGTGTCCGGGACGAACACGAGAGGAGACGCTCCAACACCTTACAGCAACCCTACAGCTGTCATGTTGGTGTTTCCTTCATGTCAGTCTGTGTGTGTGTGTGTGTGTGTGTGTGTGTGTGTATATGTGATTTTCCTTCATGAATCAGTTGTTGAGAAACAAAAAAATAAATCTTTGTTTGTTTTGGGAGTCTCTACTCTGAGTTATTTTATTTTTTTAAATAATAACGCTAAACAAATAATAATAAAAACCGTAAAATTCTGAAACACAACATGAAAGCCAGACTGAAGAGATGGATTTCTAGTTTCTGTATTTTCCTCTCTGATCCTCTGGACGGATGCTACGACGGTTTGGAGCACAAGAGCTAAAAGCAGCATCAACGAATGTCTTTGTTCTTCTTTGTAGAGGAGAGGAGCCAGAGGATCCGAGTGGCCTTACTGGCTCATGAACTAAAAGCAGTTCTGAGATGTACGCTCGTGCAAGGCCATGTCAAAAATAAACTAATAAATACAAATACAAAAAAAACAAACAGGTCACCAGTGTAGACCCTGTCCCCACCTCATTTTCAGGAGGGTTTTGTCCTGCGTCCCAATGGTGGTGAGCTTCAGGCTTCTAAAACACTCCGCCGGAAGATTTAAAACGATTAATCTAAACAGTAACAGTGAAGGGTAAGTAAGAAGTCAGACAAAGGTCTTAAATATAATCATAATCTTGTGGAGGAGAATTTCTTCGTGTCTTGTTTCCAAAACTGGAAAATTATCCTGCGAGCTCTTTTTTAGGTTCCAACTCTCAGGTTGGCATGTACTTCCTTCTACAGTAAATGCAGACTGTTTGACAAATAACTCCATCAGTTCCTTACATAACACAGACCAGATGAAGCTGTAAGAGCAACACGAACGACTCTTCTTGTCTTCTTGAGGCTCCTCTTGTCAAATATCCTCCTTACTTTCCAACAGCTCTGAGCTAAGTTCTGTTATTTCCTCTCTCAAGGAGGATCTGATAAAGCCACGGTGCTAAACACAAAACTGACCAATTGACTCTGAAAAGGTTAAATATCGCAATGATTTATTCCCGCTGGGTGGCCCATAAACTCCTCCGTCACCGATAGCTTTTACTTACAGCTGGAACAAATGAGTCTGTTGTCGCTGAGACAGAAGACAGCGCAGTCATATCTGGTTTACGGAACAAACCCTCCTCCACACGAGCGAGATAAGCGACACGATAGCAACGCTTTGAGTCTTCATACGATTCAGTGACGTGCGGGAAAAAAGTGTGTGTGAGTGTGTGAAAACCCGGAGTGCCATTTGCGCATTTGCACTTTGTAAACTATTGTAAATTTCGATCGCTAAATGGCAACAGTTTATGTGGCTGCGATGTAATTAAAATTCAATCACTGTCTTAACCGGGTCATTATCGCAGGGCGCCGATAGCCTCCGGCAACCTTTACCGAGCCGCCATCATTTAAATTCAGAATTTCCCGGCGATACAAAGGACAGGTAATCACCGGGTCTCTGATGTCACTGGAGAGTGTTTGTGTGTCTATTATTGGAACTTTAATGTTTTCAATCTAGGTCTAAACCTCCAGGTCAAGTCATTCTCGATATTCCCTTTTCATTTTTACGCTGATGATACAGCGGTATATTGAACCCATCGAGCCTCAATTTAGAAGAAGAAAAAAAAAAAAAAAGGCCCCAAGTTGTAAATATTTTAGCATCATAACAAAGTCAGCCATCTGTCAGCTTACAGGCATCTCTAAAATAGCATCGCTTCATTTCCGGACACACAAACCCTTCCTGCCTTTTGATTTACAGCAGCTGGATTACTGTCACTCGTTATTCGCCCCCAAAAATAAAATAACATTCTCTAACTGGAGCACATTTCCTCCACGTTGACCTCTCCGCACTGGTTACCTTTGACCTTTAGAAATGATTTTACGGTTTTAAGGTAGAGGCACGACTGGCCTCAGGCTGGAGACGTTTGACATTTCTTACTTTACCGAGATTTAACATGCAAAACATATGCTGAGTTTATGAATGAGGATGCATTGTTGTGCATTAAACTACCCTATAGTGTATATATATATAAAAAGTAGCTCAACCTCTACCAACTGTAACAGCAAAACGCTGCTGATCACATATTAAAACTATATTGTTTGACGCTTGTAAGACAATTGTTTTGGAGTACTTTTACTTTTGATTCTTAAACTTTGTTTTGCTAATGTTAATTGCATACTTTTACTTAAAGTAAGGCTGTACCACTCAATCATTTTGTATTGTCAATAAATTAAGTATGTTAAGTGAAATGTGTTGCTCGTGATACCGAACGGGCAGAATTATCTCTCAGCTCTATTGAACATCTTAGTGTCTTTAAATTAAATGTTTGGGGGGTTTTTTTACGACCCACAATGTTACGTTTTGGTTCCGTCTTGGCGCTCTCATCAACCCTGATGTCAGCCACAGTAAGCGAGTGAAGAACTCACCATGCACTACCTGCGGAGCAGCAAACAGACAGACAGAGTGAGCTACAGCTAGAGACCAACACGCTGCTGGAATGACGGAGAATACTGGGCAAACAGCTGCAGCTGAGGGCTACTGTCACTGGATGAGTGAAGAGGCATCTGTTTGCTCTTACATCAGTACATGAGCCCACGCATGTTTGTCTACATCATTGTTCTTTATCTGGTTTTGAGAATTGATCACTTTCGATGCATTACGGTGATCCAGAAGTGACATTAGACCGCCGGTATAACAACGATCTAACCGCAGGTTTCCGTGGATCGTGGTTTTATCTGGACCACGTTCCTGCCTGACACCCACTGCTGCCGTCTTTATTATTAGTCGTCGCGTTGCTTGCTATTGCCGATCCCATTACTGCTTCTGTTGTCATTGTTATTCTACTACATCCACTTCTGAGTCCTAAAACCCAGAATTGAGTCACATTTCTGCCCCTCGTCTCGAGGTCAATACGTTGTTTTTTTTTAATAGGTCTGTGGTGAGATGCCTGAAATAAGGTCTGTGGTTCACGCAGGCTTAAGAGGTTTTAATGTTTTGTTCTGCAATAGAAAATATGTAAGTAAACACCTCTATTGTAAATGTTGAAGCTTCTTTTCGTGTCTTAAAAAAGTGGCTAAATGAGACAACTAAACGCCAGCTAGTCCCCCTTCACAGCCAACGTTTGCTCTTCACTCCGATTACATTCATGCTTTAAAAATGATACAAGTGTGGTTCATTTGTAAAGAATATCTTAACAACCATGTAAGTATCATAACGTGTTCTGCAATGATCTAACGTCCCAGGGAAAAATCACGTTGGCTTTTTGTCGAGGGGACCAATGCGACGTTCACTTTATTGTTTGAGCTACACAAATGTCCAACGTGCGGCACTCTTTAAAGGGTCATTGAGAGCATTGAAGATCAGGAAAGACACGTCCCCAAACCAAATCCTCCACCTGGGTTCAGACTGTGGTGAAGCCTCAGGAGAGCACACAGCAGGTGGAGAAGAAAAGTCTCCTCGGTGGCTTTAAATCCACGTTTAAAAAAGCATAAAATGCAATTCTTTACCTTGAAGTTTCTGCATTGTGTGCATGCAGAGAATAATATGAATGCTTTCTCTGTGCAGCAGAGAAAGCATTCATATTGTGTCCGGTGTTAATAGAGCCACAAGAGACGTCACTGGATCTTTTCTTTTATTGAATATTTGTTTGAAGTAGGCCTACACGTTCCTTATTAGGACACCACAATGAAGCAAAAAGCAAAAGTCAAGTGGAGGCTAGTTGATGATATCCATCCAAACAACAGAACAGCCAATAATGGGATGAAAATGGAAAATGGATCATTAATAAACCACCAGAGACAAATGAATCAGATCATATTGATCATAATGATATTCAGACACGTCAGACAAAACCATCAGCAGCAGTTTGATATCTGCAGAACACATCTTCTCAGCTGCACTATGTGTGTTTGGGAGAAAATATGCATTTTCTTTCTTGGGATAAATGTGCAATAACCTATATATGACTTTCATTTTCGATCGAAAATTTGAATAACCAAATACAGAAATGAACTAACAAGCACACAATGCTAAAAGTAGCCATTATTATTTCACCAAACTTGCTCACCAGTGTTTAATATCTTTAACTTAAAGAGGACGATCATATCAGACCTTTACGATCGGCAGCAACATGTAATGATTTGTTCTGTGCACGTGTAGAAAAGGAAAATATATATATATTTATATATTTTTGTTTTTCAAAAATGAAATCAAACCTCCACCTGAACACGACACCTCATCACGCCAACCCTATAAAGACCCACAAGGTGAACCTGAGTGTTGCGCGTGGACTCACCGTCTCCCACACCACCAGCTGCAGGAACAGAACCACGTGAAGCAATGTGGCCATCCATCTCAACCACGAACATCCGGAGATGACCGCGCCGTGCGTTAACATTCTTCAGGCTTGTTCACTTTGAAAACTAAGCGCAAAAAAAAAAAGAAAAAAAAAGAAAAAGTGGAAATATGTCCGAGGATGATATCAGTCTTTGAAAATAAGAATTCATTCCCATCAATCCATGAAGTGAGACGCTTGGTGGCCGTTTTCCCCGACGTGAGTGTTGTGCGGTTGTCTCTCCGGCGTCCGCTGCAGGAGGAGGTCCGCCTTACGCGCGGAGGAGACTGAGCCGAACAAGGTGCGCTCCTCCCTGAAAAGACGCAAGGCGGAGCGGAGCGCACGGACGCTGCAGCGGCGCAGAGCTGCGCGCAGACACATGCGGGAGGACGGGACGTGGACTCGATCTTCACACAGTCTGCTGGAATCACTCAGAACCCTCACAGAACCACTAAACAGTATTTTATATCACAGACAGGCTGTCTCTTTATAATAAAGAACAACGTGTGTATTATCCTACATCTTTTTAAAAGCATTGATATCAAAATATCAGAGGCTATAATAGACATAAGGACCACTGTTATATGAAGCTGTAGTAGATGGACCTTGAGTCAAACTTAATATTATTGTATAATAAGTTAATATTGAAAGACCAAACTATGTGGTTTCATGTAAATACATGTGTTGCTCCCTTTCCTCTCACACAATGTTCATATTCAAGATGAAAAAGGACCCCAGGAGTACTTCCACGAAGAATGAACTGAAAAAAAAGGTCATTTTGTGAGTCTATGTAAATACCATAACTGTCATTTCATAAGCGATGAAACATAACCATGTTGTTTTAAAGCCGGTCTGCGTGTCTTGGTTCTGGCGTGACCCATGGATGTATTGAGAGAACTGGTAGACCGCGTTGGAGTCGGCTTCCCCTGATTTACTGGTTTAGTCTGCTTCCCGATCTAAGTCTTCGGGGCTCCATCCGATCACGCGACAGACCTGGAAATAGTCACCACGGTTCGGACACTTTGCTACATTTTGCCACAAAGCCTGGTGCTCTTCCTCGAGGCTTTGGTTTGATCAAGTATGGTGGCTGACGTTGCAACCTGCGCTCCCAACCTGTCATTGATTGACTGATGGTCGGTGCCCCTCTGAGGCTTTCAGCTAACTTTGATGCAAACCCACCTGCGTCATGTAAAAAGCTCAGAGCAAAGGACGTAGTCAACCGCACTCTTTTTCCCTGAAGTGGTTTCCTAAATCCAACCTCCCGTGACGAGGGGACTGTATTTTGAAAAGACGCTACGCATGTAACGAGTGGAAACTCCTAAAGCTGATAGGAGAGGGGAACCTAGAGCATCGCCACCGGCGACCAAGCGTCGGTATGCGACGAGTTGGGAGTGAGAATGCGATGGATGTTGACCAGCTACCGCGGCTTTGTTTTCTCTCGTGGGGCGTGAATACGGCTGAGTCCATGCTGGCCGTTTGCAGAGGCCACATATCAAACAAATGAGATGAGATTTACTTTAGCGTGCGTGTGTTTGTGAGTGGTTTGTCCTCTGGTACAGTAGCCATGTCCTTGCCTTTAGGACACTTCAAATAGACAATTAGAATAAACATAAACAGTGCAGGTTGACAGCAGCCAACAGAGCGAGAGAGTGTGTGTGTGTGTGTGTGTGTGAGTGTGTGTGTGTGTGTGTGTGTGTGTGTGTGTGTGCGTGTGTGCGTGTGTGCGCTGGAAACACCTTGCACCTTGCAGAGGTCGATCGATGACAGACGGTGCCTTTGGCTTTTCCATCAGACCACCAACAAAGGGTTTCCTGCAGCGAGCAGCACCTGTGAGGAGAGGAGAGCGGGGGTGGCTCTAGCGCAGGGATTAGGCTGCAGATATTGTTAGCTTACCATTGTGCTTCATGAATATCGCCGGGCTGCATTCTGGAGCCCGACCGAGACTCAGGATAGTGCACGGACGTGTGTGTGTGTCTGTGTGTGTGTGTGTGTGTGTGTGTGTGTGTGTGTGTGCGTGTGTGTATGTGCGTGCTGGTGTATTTATCGTGTCGTGGAAACAAACACCCATGTGCCCAATAATTAATAATACAATTTCTCTCTAAGGACCTTTGAGCTAAAGGTTATTATTGTGTCAAAACCTCCAGGGAATCAATGTGCAACGTCCCCAGGAGTATAGCAGGATCAGTGTGTGTTTGTGTCCTTCACTTGGGGACAAACTGTCCTCCTTTCGGTTATTTTGTACATCTGATGTCCCAGTTCATTTATCTTTAAACCACAACTATGTATTGTTCCATCATAAGAGCGGGTTTAATCAAGTCCTGCAAGACATAACACGTCTCACAATGCAGTCATATCAAGAGAAAACACCAAAACCACATTTTATAAAATATATAATTCACTCCCTCTAAAGGATTTGTACTGTTAATGAAACTGTTTCACACTAAAAGAAAAACCTGATCTAATTATATTTTCAGAAAATAATCCAATAAAAAAAAAGAATTAAAAAAACATAATTGAATCAGTGGCTTCATATTGTACCTACTGTACCTTCAGCAGTTTGACACAAACATGGTTTTCACATGTAGTTAGTTATTATAATAATAATAATAATATGACATTTCAAGTGTTGTCACTTACAGTTTCTTCTCCAAATCAGGGCTTTAGATAATCTGGACGAAAACACATATCTGTATTTATTTTGAAATCATTTAATAGTAGTAGTGTAGTCTCGACCTCTGGTGCTATATCGCTTGTTTTTTTGGAGCGTGTGCTAGTTGTTGGTTTTTTTTGTTCCATGCAGTGCATGTGATACTCACTCCTGCCAAACAACCCATCCCACTGATCTACAGGTGAGGGTAAATGTGCCAAGATATGAGAAATGCAGAAATGCACCAGCGAAGGCCCGGAGGAAGACGACTGCAAGCTTGTAAAACATGGATGTAAAATAAAAATAAAACTCCACAGAGCACCTTTAATATGGAAATACAAACATGGGAGGAACGGGATGAATAGGAATAAATGAAAAGTGTGACGCTGACAGTTAAGATTAAAGAGTAAAGCAAAGTTATCAGATGGGCCGTCAACAGACATCTCTGACCTTTGACATGGACCCCTGCTGCTGACTGCTCTGTTTGTCCAAATCGGTTCCTTTGTGGATTGGTGCTGGCTTTCAAACATGGTTTCCTCTGTAGAGTGTGTGCGTGTATGTGTGCGTGTGTGTGTGTGTGTGTGTGTGTGTGTGTGTGTGTGTGTGTGTGTGTGTGTGTGTGTGTGTGTGTGTGCGTGCGTGAGGTCATTGCTGGTCACCTGCTGTTTGCAGCTGCGTGTCCAGACGTCCCACAGAGACGCTGTGAGGCTCTGGACTCTAAACAGAAATTGATGGAACAGATGTGTCACGTATCAACCGCTCACCTCTGGGATTTCACCACTGTACCCTTATTCCGATCGAGAGCAGTGAAGAGGAAAAGTTGTGCTGTGTCGCTTTCAGGTCATCGGGTACAGATTTAGCCAGCTAGCTGCTCTCAGTGTTGTCCTTATCTGCGGCACCGTCCGTCACTAATAACCGAAAACATGACCTCTTTTATTGGGCTACATAATTGGTTCACGAACATTATATCAGCAGATCTAACAAAGACAAACCAAGATCGGTACATATGGTGCTGGTGTATCTTCAACGAGAAAAGATAAAATCACATGATCCTCAATGATATAAGACTTCTTTGCAGGGCGCGCAGATAATGTTTGACCATTTTTTTTTTGGGTTGACGTATCCAAATTAAAGGACAGGTTTGGGGATGATGTCTCACAACAACGTATGCCGTTACTCAAGATGCTGTAATCCCATAAGTCTTCTGCACATGGCCTGCAGTCTTCTGGAGGACTCATGGTCTGCTGCTCGGCAGAGACTAAAGGCCACAAATGTCAGCGCGCAAACCAGCTGTGGCCTCATGATGAGCTCAGACAGAGTCAACACTGAAGCAGGCTCACAGCTTGGGTATCCCAACGACAGAAACATAGTCTCTGGAAACACGCGGTAAAATGGTGATTGACGTTCGTTGTAATGGTGACGATAAGACAAGCGGGTGAAGCTCGACAGGCCGATGCTCAGCTTGGCGGCTTGTTCTTCTTCTGTGGTGTTGCCACCAGCTCAGCTCATCGGCTGGAACAAGTGTTTTATGACAGCATTTCACTACCTGCTCGTAATCCAGCTAGCTAGCTAATTCCATCAGGCTTTAATGCTACACTGGTTGCCACTCATCTGTCGATAGCAATGGTGGAGGAAGCAATAAATTGTTACACTTTATGCTTCGTAACGTGATTCCACCGCTCGTTTTATTCATTTAAGCAAGTCGAGAACTCGCCGAGGTGATATTTTGCAGTGGGTTTAGTTTACACGGACGTTAGCGTCCCGCTCCGTTGATTTAAATGGGAGTGTCCATTCTACTCTCTTCTACGGCTCATTTTCTCCCCTTCTTTTACAAAGAAAACCCACGAAAGGACTTTTACCCGCCCGTGTCCATCCGCTGCACGTGGGCATTCGTTGACATTGCATGTGTGTCCCCGTCGTCCTTTCGGCGTCCCCCGTCCTCCTGACGTCTGACTGACAGGACGCTGCTCTCGACGACGCTTACGGGACGCGATGACCTTCACACAGTTTATGAGGAGACGTGGTGTAAAAAGATGATTTCAATGATAACACAGCGGGAGTCATTATCATGTAACATTTCATATTATTGCTTTTAGGCCAGATTGACTTTTAAATTATCTTCTAAAACCAATCTACTGGAAGGCAATTCACTAAATCATCGCCTTTGTCCAGTTTAGTCCTTGTCGTCTCTTGTTTTATTGCTGTTTGTTTTTATGTTTCTGGATATAATTTACTGTTTTATTTCACGGATGTGTAGTTAATTAAGGCAACAAAAATAACCACGTAAATGCAGCTCTGTATATATATATATATTCATAGAGGGGATGCAGTCAATGTAAATGCGAGTCAGTTCATTTTTGATACGCATTAAACTGCTGTTTGATATGTGAGCAGCGTTTTTTACAAATGATCTCACAGAGCCGTTTTGAAGGTGAGATTTAATTGATTCTGTGTCCGGCCGCAGAAACAGCGCTTGTGTTCTCTCGTCTGACCCAGACAGTCAAAGATGTAGCGGACACGAGGCTAATTGAAATAAGTAAGCGGCTTATCGAGGAGGAGTTGTTTCAGCACTACGTCTTGCAGACAGGACGGTCGGCTGTGTGAGGTAGATCAAAGAGGCTGCAGCTGGCTGTCTCTGGGTAAAGGGGCAGAAGTTGCTCTTTAAAATGAAAGCTCTCTCCTCCCTCAATCCCTCCTGTTTTGGAATGAACACACAACTTTGAATGTGATCAGAATCGCTTTGCTTCATCTTCCTGTTTGTTGTGGTTGAGTCCAAACGGTGCTCTGCAGTATCCCCGGTATCCGTCCTCAAAGCCCTAACCGCAGTGGAGCCGCTCTCACAACAGCAGCATCATTAAAAAAAAGAAACAAGATCAGCATCATCTTCAGCAGCAGCAGCAGGTCTGTCCCCGCTGACTGAGAGCAGCCCTTCACAATAAAGCGTCTGTTTTCTCCTCCGCTCGGTAGTCTCGACCGAGGTCAGAAGTCAGGACGAACAAAGAAAACAGACGAGCAGGTACTCAGACTCCAATCAAAGATGGCCGCTGTCCGCACCTATAGGCTCACGTTCTTCACATTTCACAAAAACATAGGCGATTTTAACACTGATCGTCTGCCCCGATAAATTATGATGACTTTCATGAGGTTTGTTTAAGATTAGCACACGCAGACGTAGTGTCTGGTGTAAATGCAACGGTAGTTTATATAACAGAGACTTAAGTTGTTCTTCCGGTTAGTTTGGGGAGAGGAAGTCAGTCATGCGGGAGTCGAAGCAAGAGGTTAGTTCACCTTAGAGCCGACTGCAACTGGTTTAAAAAAGGTTTACAGAAGAAGAAGAAGAGCGGTTTAAAACATATGTATTTCTAAACAGATGATGCTTCAGTTATATATCTTGGTTTCAGACATCTGAATCGTCGCCCACATCGCTGTGTTTTGGGTACAAACCAAATGAAAAGTACCGATTCTTTCAGTCAGTGGAACAAACGTTACAGAAGACTCCCTGCACCTTGACCAATCCTCCCGCGTTAAACAGTACAGTAAGCCCACAGCCTGACTGGTAAGTAGCTGATTTAATGAGCACATCAGGCTGGGAAACAGACAGCTGGCTCCTAATTATAGCCTCATCCAAAAGCTCGACTCTTATGCCTCTTAGAGAGGCTCGTTGATCTCGTGTTTACATGTTGTTCCTCCGAAGAACCCGAGCCGCGGTTGCTATAGAGTTTCAGAGGTCTCGCTTTAATCGGATGAGCGAGTCGAAGCGCGCGCATTTCCTCCCGTTCTGATGATGTCCCGTAATTGAACACGCGAAGCCCCTAATTAGTCATCGTTATCTCCGAAGTACGTAAACACTGTTCACATTCTTTCCATTAGGGCTGCTGCCAATCATTAAGGGGATGTGTTTCCTTAATGTGCAGCATCGGATTCGAGAGCACGTCGCCACATGTTGCTGTGCACTGGAGGCTCACCTTCCGCCCCGCACTGGGTGCACCTGTAATTTCACGTCTCCAGGTAGTAACACTCACAATTTACGCTCCACATGTTTGAGAGCTCACGGCGGTTCATCCGTTAGTTAATGAGCCTGATAATCCCACTGAAATTGCCATTTTGTGCATTCATTCATTCATTCATTGGATCGCTGAACACATCTGAGACGTGGGCGGTGATTCAAAGATTCAAAAGTCAGGTTGAACTTTGCCGGGATCAACTAAACTACTGTGCAGCTTTACGCCGTACGGGAGGGAGGGAAGTCGGGCCGTGAAATGGGAAAACAGTGTATTCGTGTTTCCCTCAACTCCCCGAAACATAACAAGAACTTATCACATTGCATCCGAACTTGTTTCTTCATCGATGTAGAAGTCAGTAGGATTCGTCCTCTGGGGACCAGGAATGTATGCGCAGAATTCCGTCCAATCCATCTTGTGATTGAGATATTTCAGTCTGAACCGAATTGATTTACCGATTCGCATTGCTCTCCACCAGTGTGGCAAAAACAAACACCCAGACACGTTCTCATACAGCAACAACACATTTGGATCAGCAGTCAGTTCGTGCTCTCTGAATGCCTTCTGCATGCGTTAAGTCAACACTGCGTGGTAGATTTGAAGAGATGTTTGTGGCAGCTTTGGTTTCTGCTGTAGAGACACGAATGGAGCTTTGGGGAAGTGAACGTATGTTTCTCAAAGTGCCAATATTAAGATTGCAAATCAGTGACTGCAGAATCCGCGATACATAAAGTGGGAGATTAACAGAAGACGCGCAGCCTGTGGGGGAATCGATCGGCGGTTTCTCGCTAAAAGCCGTGTCTCATGGACCCATTATGGGTAAACTCATCTCTGTTTATTGTGATGGGTCAGCTGCTGTCCCTCAGGCAGCCCCTCTCTGAGCACGACAACAGGCAGACATGCTTTATTATCCATCATTATCAGGCTTTGTGCAGCCAACTTCTTCTTCTTTAACATTTTCAGTTGCACACTTCCTCATTCATGTGTCACTTTCAGTCCCGTCACACGTCTCGGCTGTCCGGGGTTCTTGTCTGCGGTGTAAAGCAGAACATTGGAAATATAAACCGCTCTGGGAGACATTTTTGAAGCTAGCAAATGAGACAGAGTTAACCTTTACGGTGCTAAATTATGCAGATTTAACATCGGCCAGCTTCCCCCTTTTGTGAATACTTCCCATGACAGTCAGGGAGTAATATGCCCATCACGATGGATGTAGATCACAGTCCCACAGGAGCTGATGACATACAAATCTCAACTAATGTCAATACATCATCACATCCTGCTGCCAATTTCAGACTCGAGAGGAATAAGCCACAGAGAGACCTGTAAACTGTATTAGCCCAGCTTGTGTGCTTTAATGACATTTATGAGCACTAATGCTGATAAGTAACTGAAAGAGCATATGGCTATATGAAAGTCATAATTCTCACAGGGTGGAGTAAAAAAACGTTCCTCTCGTGGGGAAAAAGGGGAACTTTTTAATGATTAAAAGTGGACTTTAATGCAAATGGATTATTAAAAGGAAAGAAAAAAATAATAATAACACCCGTTCAAAAATAAAAAAAAAAAAAAAAGGAAAATCTGAATTACGGTCAGAAATAATACATTCCTAATAAAACAAATGATTAACTAGAAAAGCGTTGCCTACTCAGTAGAGTGCAGATGTATCTGCTTCTCCCGTCCCAAAGAAAGAAAGGTTGAATCTCATTCAACAGAGTGCTGCAGCAATGAGTCCTGAAACCAAGGACCGAGGAATGAGTCACAACCCTTTCAAAGTCAATGGGTTTTCTGAATAGATGCCTGAAGTAAGCTATGTGGTTAACATAAGCTCAAGATATTATGTTTTGTTCTATAAAATATGTCAGTAAAAACCTTGTGAATGAGGTTTTTTTGAAGGGCTTTAATTTTGAAATGCTCCATCAGAATGTCCTGGTTCTCTCTGAGTGACACCTTGAGGTGGTCTGCTATCAACCTGAGGTGAAACGATTTCGTAACTATGCACCGTTTCCTCTAAAATCTCATCTGAAATTAGACAAATTGTCTCATGACTGTGATTTGAAGTCACCGTTTCAGCTTAGTGGTGATGACGTGACGTCATGCGACCGTACAGTGTAGTTCATTTATATTATTCTCAATTATTAAATGTATTATTCTTATTATTATTATTATCATAAATTAGCTTTTTACTTCTGGTGATTGTATTAACGCTCCAGAAGTCATAAAAGTGGTGTTCATCTGTGAAGATAATCTGCATGACCAAAACACGTACGTTTCATAAATCATGAATGTGTGTTTGCCACATGCAGAGTTTATTCTCTGCAATAATATTGAATCAGCATTCCAACAAATCTAAATGGCTTTAACTCCAGTGTTAGCCGTGTCCCTCAAGGCTCCCTTACAGTCAAGATGGTGGCGAACATCCCAAAAAAACGGGGATTTATTCATCTCATATCGTGCCTTACTTTACCGGATCGTAACGTATCGGTTATGAAATTAATCTGCAGACGCACAAGTTCAAAATGAGCCCGAACTTTTCTATGGATGTCAGCGTTTGAGCCACGACGAAGGACACAAGGTGGCCTGCATCATACTTTGTAAGGCTTTTTATTGTTGCCTAGCCGACTGCTGGAAACACTTTTTGCCACTGAAGTAGTTGATCACTTGCACTTGGTTATTAAGAGGCGTGAGGAGTCAGCGGTCACACAACAGTCAATACAATATGAATCACCGCAACCACAAGAGGTCCTTGATCAAGGAGTCATACATGAGCCCAAGAAATATCAGGCTGAAGGAGATCATGAACCACAATGACCCCTTCACTCCATACAATGGATAAAACAGGATGAGACAGTCGTCCTGCAGCTCAGTGAAGCGAAACAAATCAGCCACTAAACCTTTCACCGGTCACAGAAACAGATGTTTAACTGGAAAACTCAAAGTTTCCTTTTGAAATCCAGCTCAGATCTTGGACTGATTTGTCAGAGTCTGCGTCGACCGACGGCAGGAAGACGTCACCGTCGCTTCCAGTCCATCAAGACTGATAGTATTTGTTCCCCTTCCTATTGGAAGCTTCCTGACTGAGCGCACAGCGAGGATGAATGTGTTCAGATCCGAAATGGATAACGGGGACACGCGATGTATTACGGAGCGGTATTTCTAATTTGTAGGGAGCAGCAGAGGGGCGAATGTATAATTAGTGTTATATGAGAGCAGCTTTTCAACGTGTGCCAGGGGACGTTAGTCCACTCTCCTTTGCATGACACAACCTTTCATTTATGTATCTTTATATACGAGTCTTTTTCTTTGTTTTACTCATTTTAATATCGTCTTTTCTTGTTTGTAATTACTGCTTAATATACTTTTATCATTTAAATATTCAATCTCCAACAAGATATGTGTATTACTGTCAGTCATGTTGACTGTGTGTGTTTTATTATGCAGACACTATCTTCTTTCAACAAACCATAAATTCTACTATACGCGGCCTCTATGTAAACACACGCGTGCAGGATCTGTACTTTCGTGTTTTTTTTTTTTTTTTTTGCATAATGATGAATATGCTTGAAAACGCTGAGCCGGTTGGATTACAGCGAAGCCGCTCTGTGGAGTTGCAGGGCCGCATATCAGGACAAGGCTGCTCCGCTTGCTGTGTATCCTGCCGTGCCCTCGGGTATATAAAAGAACCCACCTCATCACTGCGCACAGCGCAGCGCAGCGCAGCGCAGCATTCCTAACCAGCGTAGAGGTCATCCACAGAGCTGACCGCGGCGAGGGCGAAACGCGCTGGACAGCAGGATCAAAAGCATCCGGAACGAAGACAAATATCCACCGAGGCACCGTTTGAAAAAAAGATGAGGCGGACGGAGTGAGTGCCGAGGAGATGTACACTTTATAATGTAAAGTATCGGGTATTCACATCACGTCAAAAGAGACATGCCGGACTGATCAAGATGAGGCCGGTGTGACACCAAAGCGCACACTTGAAAGCTCGACAAAAGCAGCGTTTTGTTGAACCTTAAGCGTAACGGACGTTTCACACCCCGGCGAGGTTGCGAATCTGACTGCGCGCCTTTTGATGTGTGCAAAACACAGTTCACTTCCATCTCGTCTTGCGTTTCCACCGCTTTGCTTTCGACAGGAAAACACTAAAGTCAGCGGCGAGATGTGCGTTTGTGAGAAGTCAGAATCAATGGAGGCAAACCCACCAAGTAAGGAGTTCAGACGCTGAACAGAGGCAGTGCATTTGCATGCTAAGATGCATGGACTCTGCATGCAAATGCGCCTGTGGAGAAGGCTGTGTTTCATGTAGAGGTAATAGGTGGAAGTAACAACTTCATAAGTCGCTGAAAAATCTATTTTGTCATTTGGGTAAAGAGTAAAAAATGCTTTGGACATTGACCTTTAGTGACAAAAGACACTTCATCTGGAATTTATCTCCCCAGTTTTGAGTTGCCAGGTACCCTAAAGGGTATCAGCATGTGAATAGATTCATGCTTTTCCTCCCGGGCTTTGTGCAGCTACCCATGCTAGCCTCACTGGCTTCCCACCCACAAATACTTGAGATTCGCATTACTGGGCTTTAAATTGAATACTCTCTGGCTAATAACTGCTAACGCATTGACGCTGCATGCAAAATCTTGTTCTGCAGAATTGTCCAAGCAAGCGTAAAATTGATCAGGAGAATCGGCTAATTGTTTTAAACGTCTTGATGTTTCATGCTGCCCTCACTTCAGATGTTTTTCAGTGCTTTGATCTAACCTCAAGAAATATGATTATATCATTTTCATATTTTTCTTTTATACTGTATATGGTTGGTTGGATAGGACCATTAAAAACAAAAGAAGCTGACAAGCCAGATATACACAAAGAGAGAGAAGTAACTTTTTATTATTGACATGATGATCATTGGTGGAATGACACTAATCTATGCTTTCTGTACTCTGTACACAACAAACCCCGACAACAGCGGCACTCCTCTCCCCGACAAGTCACATGACTCGATAAGAACCAGACAACGAAAAGGTAAGAAAGGTCAGTGAACGTAATGCTGCTGCTTACAAAGCTCGAGATATCAAAGTCACAAATCATACTTAAGCCAAAGCTTTGGGAACTGTGAGGTACATTCCAGAGACGGATGTGAATGAAAACATACTTCCTGCTGCTGAGGCACCAATAAAAAAATAATAAGTTTTGTTATTATCAAATTGCAGGAAACTGTAAGACAGCCAAGTACATTTATGTCTTTAATACACTCAACCACCGACTCGGTTGGCCTCCCTTTTCAGGAGAGAGAACACAAGTAGAAAGCGGAGTGTCATCAGCATATTCAATGGTAATATTGTAGTGAAGCGTGTCCAAACTGAACAACAGGGGACCAATAAGTGATCCCTGGGGGACACCTCATTCAGTCAACCTTCATAAAATTGGGCAAATGAAGGACTTGCTCTTCATGTTTCACTTAACTTCAGGCCGTGGCCTTCATCGGTACAAATTCAGCAATTTTAAAGTTCCCCTCCAGACACGTTTTAATGTTTGTAAAATAACTCTACGATTCATATTTAGGTTTAACATGGTTTTTCACCCCAAATACAAAAAAGTGCGGCCAGAAACACATCTCTGCTTTCTCCTCATTGAGAGGTTCTGGATCCCCGCCGGTGATGAGCGGCTGATACATTTTCCGATTTTGGATTCCCAACTGAATACGAAAAGAACGACTGATCCATGGACTTGATTTTCATATTCAAGTTTTACTGAACTTCATAAAGTAACTCGTCCAGCCGACTAAACCCGGATTACAAAGAAAGCATTAAGGCACAACGGTGAGCTTACCGAGCAAAAGTAATATCATTGTGTTATTATGTGTGAATTTATTAAAACACGCCACTCTAAAATCATTACTATGCTGTCATCTTTGGCGGAATTCTTCATCTGCAACACTCATTCCATCTTGGTATAAAAATTGTAAATAGAACTTTTAAAGATAATTATCAAAACACCAAGAGGAAACAGAAAACTACAAAATCTTAATATTACAGTGCAAACATTTGTCTTTTCTCTCACATTCCAATGTCCGTGTTTGTCAATTTTTATAAAGCAAAATGATTTCAATTCTCGCTCTTTCTTCATACAGTATAAACAGACATGAAACAATATTGTTTTAAATTAGTCAAGCTGGATAATTCGTTCCCTGCCCCGGGTGCAGAAAATATATGATATATATATATATATACACACAAGTATTAAATGTTCATGTGTGTACTGCCACACATTCTTTAACAATAACAAACCACTCCACCAAAGGCAATTACATGAACAGCGAAGGCAACAATCTATTTCTTTCTCCCCAATTTACATTTTGTGCAATGAACAAGCTGTGGCGTCCCCTCAGCGGTAGAGAGACATGCTGGTATTCTGATACAGGTACATGTAGGCGTCGCAAAAGAGGCGTTTGGCCACACCTTTCATGTCTCGAGGCACCTGATTGGCTAGCTCCGCGGGAGACATTTCCAGGTACGCGCCGACCTCGGGGCAGGCTGTGACCTCCGGGATGTTGAATCCGTCTCTCTCTCCTGAACACAACGCACACATGAGCGGCTGAACGCACGCAATGAACAGAGAGACAGACGACGCATTCAAAAAAACAGACTCACCTTGTCTGTCCGCCATGCTGTCAAAGAAGATCCAGTCTTGGCTGTCGGGTCCGTACTTGATGAAGGACACGTAGTGGCTCGTCTCGATGCAGAGCACAGCGAACAGCTCCAGCTTGTCTCTGATTAGATTGTGAGGCGTGCTGAGACCCAGGTAACCCTTGGGGATGACCAGAGGAACCGGGTGATGGGACCGGCGTTGAGGATGAGCGTGAACCTGAAGAAAAGAAAAGAAAAAAAGCTGTCAGGGCTGCATCTAATGGCTATTTTCATAATAAACTAAAGGCGTGTTTGGTATTTTTACTTAATAAATTCCTTAAGACATCTGACACTACGTAACGTAACCCAGCAATATATCTAGAGATGTATCATGTGATGTCACCATATAAAAAGTCACGCAACAGACACCATGTCATGGTCAGGAGGAGGTCTGATCCTCTCCTCTGATCGGATCTACGGTTCTCTTGTCCCCCCAAAGTTACACTCCTCAGCCTATCGATCAGCTCCCCCTTGGCTGATAACCCATTGTTCTGGTCAAACACCTCACGCAGCACGTATCCTTCCCCCGCTGCTGGCACATTCCTCAAACCCTCAACCCCCCCCCCCCCCCCCCCCTCTCACAGACACTCAATATACATACAATTCCTCACACACACACACACAGACAACGATCCAAACCGCACCTGAGATGAACACGTCTTGCAGAAGATTTTGAATCCCGTCTGGCTGAATATGGGATCTTTAAAACAGTCGGTGCACTCTGTCTGAGCCAACTTTCCACACAGCATGCACTGCTGAGGACCTGAAACACACACACACACACACACACACACACACACACACACACACACACACACACACACACACACACACACACACACACACACACACGTTGTGTTCACTATGTGAACATTCGCTTTAGAACGTGTAGGATTGTGTAGTGTACGTGTTTTAACAGTACCTTCAGAGAGGAGGTCGGTGATGTCCAGCTCCAGAGAGGGAATGATCTTGTCGAACATCTTGAATTTCTTCCCGAAGCGAGGCATCTGGAGGATGAGGCAGGACGGCACCTGCAGTTATGAGACGGTGAAATAAAGCAAAGATCACACACCGTGGAGACAGAAAGCACCAGAATGAACTCCAGGAGATGAGACGATCAGCTGGGAGAACTGTGCAACAGAGACATCTACTGGAGAATCAAAGGAACGCATCAGATAAATACATCTCCTCAGCAAAATGAGGAAGAAAGCTAAGATCAGTTAGATCTAGGAATATGTTGCTACTCAAATAGTTCAGACAGAGGGATCTCACCTCTGCCAGCTTGAGCCCTGCGGTGTGGAAGGAGTGCTCCAGCAGCTGCTGGACTGTCGGCAGCACCAGGCTGTGGTTCTGGTCTAAGAAGATCTGGTAGCAGTAACTGTCCTGCACTTTACCAGCCGCTGAGCTGAACGGGAGAGAGGGAGAGGAATGTGAGGCGTGAATGCAAAAAGTCCTTCGCGGGATTTGTTGTATTCAAGCGAAGTAGGGGGGAGGGGGGAGGGGGGAGGGGGGGGGGGGGGGGGGGGCGGAGGTAGCATTTTAGCTGTGGTGGAACTGTACAGTTGGAGTAGAGGATCCAGTGCAAGAATGTGGTGCATGATGACGGTGAGAAACTCCTCCGGATCTGAGAGACAAAAAGCCACATCAGCGGTTCACGTCAAACCGAACAAACAAATCAGCCGGTTGTTAAAGCTTCCAGAAGGAACTGACCCTTCTCATCTGTGGTGAAGGATTTACTGTAGCCGTGGTCCCGTAGCTGCTGCCGGAGCTTCATGATGTGCCGCCCTTCCACAAAGCCCTTACTGCAAAGAACACGCAGTGTTTTAATAATAATACAATAAGCATTTGTGTTTTTAAGTGCCGCAAAAATGTTCCCGCAAAATGCACGACGGCACACACTTGCGGAGGGGATTGACAATGTCGTGGAGCAGTGTGCTCTGAATCGGCGTGTCTTGAGGTTCTGTTAATTTAAACAGCATGGTGTCCAACACAGAGGAGCAGGAAAACAAGCTGAAAGACAAAAAAGAGAGAATAAATGGGATACAACCAGCTGAACTTCTTATGAAGTGCAATAAAAAAAAAAATGCACGCTATTTTCCGTCCCATGTGCGCCGTCCTGACCTGAAGAGGGCAGCGTCCATGTAGCAGGAGTTGTAGTGGCCTTGGATCCCCTTCATTCGTCCAATCAGAACCTGGCTGACCTGCTCCGTGCTGACAGGAGGAACGGCGCCCAGCTTCCCTGCACTGTGCTCTGCATCTCTCTCTGCAGCGACACACACGTTTCAATCAGTACGCATGTGAACACATTACACGATCTGACCGGACAGATATTTCATACATTAAAATCCATTAAATGTAACTTTAAAAACAATTCAAAAGCACCACTGTGTCCACAAGGGGTCACTGACGGACTTCAAATTGTCCCGCCTAAGAACACGTGGACTTTCAGCACACAGCAACGCAACGGAACTGTGAAGAAGGAGTTGCTGAAGTGAGCGTATCGGCGTTGTTCTGACCTGCGTCGGCCGCTTCTAGCATCCTCTCGCTGCAATCGGCCGACGCGCTCTGAAATCGAGAGTCAGGGCGACACGATCTGAGCTTCACGAACAGAGCTTTCTTTGGGGGACAGTCAAAGAGACGCACACCTTTGAACGTGCCGTCGCTCACTCCGTAGTCGTCCTAGAGGCGGACACACACAGAAGATTATCAGACGTCATCCACGATGAAACGAACAAAACGACGAAGAGAAAAGCAATCATTTGCCACGGTTTAGATCTACCAGCTCTAGGCCGGCCATGGTATCCTGACAACCGGGCAGAGTGCCGGTCCAGCGGATGATCCCGTACGTAGTGCCCTTAGCCAAGTCCACCTCCACCATGGAGCTCACGCTCAGACCGCCGCTGGATTTTTCCACGGGCGCCGCATCAACGTCCATGCTCTCCGGCTCTGCAGTAAAGAAAACATTCGAGTCACATTTCTTACAAACGTGGGAAATAGCTTCATCACGTGATGAGTTGCTCGAACCTGCGGGCACCTCCCCCTTTGCAACCTCATATAGTGGAACATCAACTTCGCCCCCTCGCTTTCCATTCTCATCGGTGTCCTGAAAACACCAGCAAAGACAAGTTATCAACGCACCGCTAACTTGGTACTGAAGGAAGTGACTGATCGAATCAGCGGCATATAAAGTGTGACAGCATGGCGATCGATGGCTGAAAGGAAACAGCTGTGTAGATGTGAGTAAAACAACAAACGATTGACTTGCATGTTATGACGTTTTAGACCTCAATTTGGAATTGCAAAAATAAATGTTCACATTTCAGGAATAAGGCCACACGTGTGTGTTATTTACCAGAATGGCTGCAATCTAAAAACACATTTTAAATTTGAAACCAATAAACTGACATATTACTTACCGTGGAGATGCGAACACTGGGTTCTCCGTCCTTTTCCTGCACCAGCAGCACCATTCCGTTCCGGCATTTGTCACCGATGAAGTAGGTGACTCTGTCCCCTGGAGCTAGCTCGTCTGTCTGAGAGTGCTCCGGGTTGGAGGGTGACAAGGAGCTGGGAACCACGGGCCTGACTCTGGAGAAGGGGGCGAAAATGCCACAATCTTTCTTACAGGAAAAGAGGGTTTTATACTGGAAGCTCCCATCGGTATTCCCCTTCCCCTTGTCTTCTCCCTAGAGGGAGGGGGGAAGAAGCACAGCAGCACACATTTAACCATACGATTTCATTTCTGTGAACACCACAAACTGACGTGTGCAGGGAAATAAGCCAGTAGGGGAAAGCCAGAAAGAAAAAGAAAGGATGATTTTGTTGCGCGACCACTGTTAGAGTCCCACCTGTAGTTCAATGCCAAAGAACGTGCCTGGTAGAGGACAGGAGTACGATTTCATTGCAAGTCGTCCGATGTAGCGCACGACGCCTCTGAGCCTCTCTCCTCCTTCCTCCACTAACACCGCAGTGCCCACAGTGAGTCCTCCTGCTGCTCGAAGAGCATCTCCCTCTCTGAACCACTTCAGCCTGTCTGCGTCCTCGGGCAGGGCCTGCAGCAGCTCGGCGTCCTCTGCACTCAGCTTCTCAATGCAACTCAACTCTATGTCATGATCTATAGCTGTACGTGAGGCCAAGCGGAAGACGCGCAACTTTGTGTTGGATTTGTTGATACATGTTCTGTACTTGTGTTCAGATGTGTAGCATATGCAGCCAGCAGTGAAGAGTCCTTGGTGTTCAGGTTTCCTTGTTACGATGAAGTACAGGTCGTTTGTTGAGGCCATGTTGTTGAGCAGGATGCTGTACCGGAAACACACACAGAGACACGGTGCGGTTCACACTGGTGTCACCACAGTAGCAACACGAATACTGTCTATTTTGATGAAAACATTCATGCTAGCTCGCTAACTAGCTGCGAAACTGAACTAAGCTAGCTGTCGTAAACAGACGGAATCCTAGCAAACGTTCACCTGACGCTACGCGTAACGTCTTAACTTCTGTCTAGACTCGCTCCGTCTGTCTCCCTGTCCCTCCCAAAACATCCGTGACAAAGTTAGCCTTACCTTTAAGAGTCAAGCAACTTTTTAAATACGTTTCTGCGTTATCTCCGAGCTGCTCGGCTCGTGTCCAAACCAGTCGCCGTAAGTTTCACTTCCCCTTTCATTTCATTTCACAGCGGCGTCATCGGCAACTCTCACTCGTCCCGATACAAATGACAGTTTGTTGTTGTTGTTGTTGTTGTTGTTGTTGTTTTTGTTGTAAACCACCTAAACAACTTATTGGCAATACTTGGAAGTACTTCTGCGAAAGAGATCATTAATGTTAAGAACAAATGTTCCGAGTGACGTTGCTGTTTTGAAATCAGTTGACAGCCAGCGGCAGGATCGCTCGAGTGTGTGTGTTGTTATTGAGCCCCTCAGTACGGTCTTACAGGCAACCAGTAAGAAGGTCAATTCGCGTGGAGTTCAAATCCGGTTTTATGAGGTGTGCTGTCTGTAAAAGCGACTATCTTCCTGTTTGCTACCTGCAAACTTCATTCTGTGATTAATTATAGCTGAACATAGGTGCATTGTTGTAATTTTGTCATCTTGATCGCGCACACTGTACATTCCTTATCTTGGATATTCTGTAGGCTACATAGTTTATGATCTGTCCTCGCAGGGAGAGAGGTCCATCCTCAGTTGCTCCAACTGATGTTTCTTCCATTTCCTCTCCCGTTTTTTGGGGAAGTTTTCCTTCTCGAAGTCGAGGGTCTAAGGTCAGGGGGCGTCTTACGCCGTACATACTGTAAAGCCCATTGAGGCAAATTTGGGATTTGTGGTATTGCGAATTAAAATTGACTTGACTTAACATCGTGTTCCAGCATCATTGTGTTATGTTTGTAATGGTATTTTCATAACAATTTACAGCCTTGACTGGTTATTCCCTTATCAGAACAGCAAAAGTTTCATCTTTCTATCCATCCATAAAGATAGTTTTGGCGTGGTTCAGATATCTTTCTCCGTGATTTCTGCATAGACCCCAGCAGAGTGGAGGATAATTATGTTCTTCGTTGCACGTACACTGTTACACAACAGCAATTGTCTTCTCAGAAACAATCGGCCCATTGACAATCCACAGACTGACATGAGTACAGTTTTCACTGGAACTGTTTTCTGGCAAAAAGGAACTGAAACTAAGGCCTGTGATGAAGGACATTAAACACTTCAAAGTCCAGCATAGGCTGTAGATACGGAGCGAAACAAACTCTCTGTGAAACTGAAGAGACTTGAGTTGATATAAAAAATAAAAAATATCCTATAACTGAGTGTTTTGAATGTTGTATTTTGATAAAAGACACACTTCTTCTCTTCTTGCTGTGGCTATAGCAGCCTAACTAATGGTGATGCACTGGCTGTCACCTATGCCTAAATTATTGGTGCTTTGATTAACAGACTTTGGAAATCAGTTATGTCAATAAACATGAGCTTTATTTTATTTCATACAATTTAATTTATTTCATAATTTCTGTTACTACATCTTGCACTTAATTATTGATGATTGTTTAATTAATATTCTCTTGTTGCTGTAACTAATATAAATACTTATTCATTATTTTGTTTAACATATTAGACGACGTTTCTCCGCCAAAAGAAATGCCTACCTGCAAGACAAAACCGAGGAGTGGAAGACACCGACTACATCAACCGCACTCTGTGATTGGACGTTGAAAATCACATCATCCGCAAAGGCCCACTTCGTCGCAGTCCGATGACGACACGCTTCGGTTGTAAACATGGAGGAGAGAGAAGCGCTGAAGAGGCAAATTGAACTTCTACAAAGTAAATCTCCACGTACACTCTGTTTTGGGTTGTTTTGAAGGAAGCGGGTTAGGAAACAGTGTTTTCAATTGTAGCGCCTCTTTAAATTAATGGCGGTCGCGCGGCTGTGGGGCGTTTTTAAGTAACGACGTATTTAAAAACATAACTGTTAGCTTTGCTTCCAGTTTCTCGCACACGTCTAAGCAGATGCGTTGGCGCCATTATCCAGCTAACGTCACCCTTAACGCACTGCATTCAGAGATACGTAGTGGTGGTTAGCTGATATATTATATTCCATTTTCATTGTAAGTGAATGACTAAGTCGCTGTTTATGCCAAACTTTGGCAGCATGTTGTGCGGCTTTCCTTTCATCTTTTAACTCATCCTCAACCGTCTACATGGAACTGAGGAATAGGTTTTGTTGGCTAAATGAACTCTCTCACATGGTTTATGTTCCCTTGTTATTCTTGTTTATCACTCTTGGTGCGATGGTGCAACTAAATAACCTCCTATTTGCAAATCCCCAGATCTCATCAATAAACACAAGAGCGTCCATGGCGACACCCCGTATGCAAGAGACGATCAGAGGCATCCGGAAGCTCCAACGTCAGCCAGAGGCAGAGGCCGCGGCACATCTGGCGTCCATCCCTCACGGCTCCAGAGGGGGACTGAGCCGTGGGAGTTGGAGGGAAAACGTACTCGCTGAGCAACAAGAACCCGCAGCCGTCTGATGGACAATCCCTCGGCTTCCGCTTCCTCTGCTGTGCATCAGTCCGGTTCCCACAGCGCGTCTCACAGCACCTCACTGCCCAGCAACAGCGGAGGAGAGGAGGGGCAAAGAATCTCAACTGCCACCGTATCATCAGGGATCCCTCAACACAAGGGAGAGCGACGTATGAACAGTGTCACAGGGGGGATCGCGGCTGAGAAAAAAACCCCGGATGCTCTCAGAAAAGCTGGAGCAGCCGTGTCTCGGCATGAAGACGGATAGGATGTTCAAGATCAACGGGCGCTAGCGAGCAAAATGAAACGACGCGCGGACAGACTCCAGGTCTGCAGGAGAGGACTGAAAGCGGGCGCGTAGTCCCTGCCGGAAAAGAAAGTGAGTAGTTCTTCAGGGGTGGCGTCCTGGTTAAGGCCAACGCCTCGACCGGTTTTGCAGAGCGTCCCTCAAGCGCGGATCAAACCTACCAAGACGTGCGTAGCCAGCACTGAGACCAAACCGACTGTTAAGAAGACAGCTCCAGCGGTTCCAGTGCTAACACCAATCCCACCTCCCGCTGCTCGCCTACCGTATCAAAACGTTCAATCGACCCCGCAGCTCCCGCCAGCCAGGGCCGAGTCGATGCATCTTTCTTGAAGAAATCGAAGTTCACTTGGGTGAAGAGCCAGAACGCCAGAGGAGCGGGGGCGAAACCGGCCAGCTCCAGTTCCTCACCCGCGGGCAGAGCTGTGACTGCCGCCCCGACTTCCGTCTCCAAAGCCGGAGTTGCCAGCGGAAGCTCACCGTCATTCACAGGGAGAGAACGCCCGGCAAGAAGTTTCCTCGGAAGCTGAGCCCACTCATTGCAGCCCCCAAGACCTCCAAGTACAGATGGGTGTCCATCTCTGCTGGAGGCCCAGGCTAAAGTACCTCGAAAGTCCGTATCGACCCAAAGCCCTGACGCTTTCCCAAAGAGCTCTGGAGAAGGGAGAGGTTCCCAAGAAACTCAGAGCAGAAGACAAGATGAAAAAGGGAGCCGCGGGTTCCTCCACCAGCTCCTCGCCGAGTAGCCGGTACCCGCTGGAAGGCTGGAGGCCAGAGTACCACTGGGGCCGGCGACGGGAGGGGCCACGGTGGCCCGTCGTAGGTCTGCCTTCCACTGGACGTCAGAGAGAAGCAACAGAGGAGCGAAAGGAGTTTCCCCATCCGTGAGCCAACGTTCCCAACGTAGCTACCTGATGCCGCCCTCCTCCCCTGCTGGGTTCAAGCTCCGCAGCAGGATGAAAATCATCAGGAAGTCCGCTACTGGGTACGTATTGGAAACCTGGGACGTGATCCGCAGAATGCTTTCATGAAATGGATTTTCTCATTGTCATTTTGCAGCCGGTGTGTCACTCATTGCGCTGTTCTCCTTTGCCGTCTGTCCTGTGAGCGCAGTGGAAGCGGGTCAGAGATGAAGTTCTCCCCGCGGGGCCGCATGCTCAGCTGGAGCAGGAGTCCCCACGGAGCGAGGGAGGATGCCCTCCAGGGAGCTGGTGTCTTTTGGCCGACACAAGTTGAGGCGGCTCTCCCCCGCCTCCTCGAGGACAAGTAAGAAGCTCACACTTCAGGACTGCGGTTCATGCAGAGCCTGCATTCTGCACAGCTCTTCTCTAATGAGCTGCCAACCAAATGCTCGTCTATGGAAAACAGCGTTGCACGGTTAAGAGGGAACGTATCTAACCCCGGGCTAGAGACGGTGCAACTGTCTTATAGTAGAAACGATGGAACCGTGTAGTTATTTCTGATGACCTTTCTATTTAGGTTTGAATTCTCACCCACTGCTCAGGCCATAAGAATTACACCTGATGACCATCTGGTGGTGCTGTGACAACTGGTTTTAACTGTCCATCAGGCATTCAAGTTCTCAAGTCACAACCAAATGAGTCACAAATGATATATCTTTATATCTATATATATATATATAGATAGAGATACATATATATATTTGTTTGTGTGTGATTTTTGCATTAAGCTCTGACAGCCTAAAGAAAACACAGACTCCCTGATCCACCCTCACCGTTCATACATGCGTTACATTTCATTCTCTCTGTCGACCTCGTTACGTCTGCCACCGTCAAAAAGAAGAGCGTTTCCTGTTGATTCTCACTTTAATTCTTTGCGTCACACTTCATTGCTTATATATTTTTTTTTTTACTTCATCTTCTCTCTACTTTGGCGTTGTGCGTCTCCCTTCAGTGCTTGCGTCAGTTTCTGCACACCCTGTGCTCCGGTGTTATCGCACTACATGCCTCTACTACACACCGGAGTGTCGTTTGTACCGCCGCTTATCGTCGTAGCACATCGTTTCTTTTTTGTGAGTTCACGAGAAATCGCTGTATTTTACAACGTTGTGCTGATAGGAATAATGTAGTACACATGCAGACCATTCAGTCAGCCTGAGATTGTGATTCCTGCATACTTTTTATTTTTCCGGTGTGAACGCACCACATCACTGGTACGTCGTGTGGAATTAGGAAATAACGGCTCTGACAGCTGCTGTTCCAGCTGTCTCCAGTAGAGGCAGAAGCTAACATCCATGTGGTCCTTGTGTGGAGCTTTGTGTTGCTGGCTGTCAGTAGCGAGGGTACAGGCAGCTCTAAGTGGGGGGAGGAGAGAGGGTGTGGAGTGGTGGTGGTGGTGGTGGGGGGGGGGTTAATTGATTGCCCAATTCAGCCGTGATGGCGAACAAGTGCCGATAGCGGGTAATTTGCGGAGGTGGAGGCGGGCAGCGCCGCTGCTATCAAGCCCCGCACGGCTCTCCCTCCAGTAGATAAAAAAAGGAGCTAATGCATAATTATCCTTTTGGCAAATTGGATTGTTTTAACGAACTGTAGAATATAGGCCTAACCTGATGAAAGCAATCATTGTTTTTTTTACAGCCCCCCCCCCCCCCCCCCCCCCCCCCCCCCCCACACACACACTTCCCTCACCCTCCCTCCCTCACCCTCCCTCCCTCTTGCCCCCTCCAACCCTCCGGTCATTCTGCGTGTACCCTACACGCCTCGTGCCCATCTTGGGGTAATCTCCCACACTCAATGAAGTCAGAAGACATTAGAAAAGCCATCACTATTAGCATTAGGCTTTATTCGTCCCAATGGCTCTGCGTCCATCAGTCTGCCTCTCTTTTTCTGGTTCTTTAACTTTTTTTTTTTTTTTTTTTGTGTCCTCTCTCACACCACCTACATCCTCTTCCCCCTCCTCTCCCCCCCTCATCATCATTTCTCCATGTGCTTTCAACATTTTGGGGGGACCCTGAATGGCCCGAAGCAGGAACACAAGGCGTCTCTAATTAAAGACGGGGTGCAGGGGGGGGGGGCCTCAGAATCGGAGGCGCGGGAAAGGTGGAGCAGGGGTGAGTGCAGAGGAAGATGGAGTGAGGAAAGCGGCTCGTGGCCGTCTGCGCCTCCGATAAGAGCTGCTAATAAAGAGCAAATTGAATTACTAATGACGGGAAGCAGAGTCCCTATAGAAAAGACCACCTTATGACCACTCACACATGCATGATAATACGCTCGCAAACAGCGCTTCTTAATTTCCCCCTCAATGGCCGGCTCAGCCTCTCCTCTCCTCTCCTCTCCATGTTCCGGGGGCGCGGGAGTTTTCAGAGTCGCTCGGTTATCTGTGGTTTATTTAAAGAGGGCATAAACCTAAGTAAGCAGTTAGCGCTGTAATGAATCTAGAGGCGTGTGTGTGTGTGTGTGGTGTGTGTGTGTGTGGTGTGTGTGTGTGTGTGTGTGTGTGTGTGTGTGTGTGTGTGTGTGTGGTGTGTGTGTGTGTGTGTGTGTGTGTGTGTGTGTGTGTGTGAGAGAGAGAGGAGACAGCCATGTAGCCCAGATAATCTAATAAAGCAGATAAATGTCAGCGGCGGACAGAACACGGAGAGGAAGAGTGCTGAGCCGTGCGGCTTCGGGCCCCATGTGACGGGCTCCTGGAGCGTTTCAGGTCTCTATCTCGCTCCGGTTTCTCTCCTCCCTCATCCAGTCTTCTCTCTCTCTCTCTCTCCTCTCTCTCTCTCTCTCTCTCTCTCTCTCTCCGTGGCCGTCTCCTCCGTTCTGCTAATATGCCTTGTGACTCTTTAGCCCGGCAGTGCGAATCACTTTGCAGACTGCAGGCATTTTCCGTATAATCATGTTCTTGGTCTGAACCGAAATGTCATGCGAGTTCATCTGAATGTAAAAAAATTACTTTCTGGAAGAAAGAAAGAAGAAAGGAAAAAAAAAAAGAGTTAATGTAGCAAAAAAAAAAAAGAAGAAGGGATTAGCAGCACCTGAAGCACCTAAATAAAACTCAAACACCGGTAACCAGTAGCATGGCCGCGTACTTCAACACAGCAAGTTATACAAACGAGAGATGAGACGCAATGAAATGATGTCACATTGGAGCTGTACCCACCCTGTCTCCGGTCCGGTGTCCCGTGCTTCTGAAAACTCATTCTTAGAGCTACAGTCGGTAGCTTTAATGAAAAACAACTTCTTCTTTTTTTTTTGCCATATTTGCTCAAACTGTCACTACATCCCGACAGTAGAGCAAGAGACAGGATCCGCTCTCACGCTCTACCGTCGGGATGGAGTGAGCAGTTTGAGCACGTATGACAACTACTTGCGTTTCCGCTAAAGTTCCAGCTGTAAAGCAGGACTTCTCTCAGGTTACCTGCAGCGACACGCCGTCTCCGATTCTGGCCCCTAAAACCCTGAGTCGCTACGTAGAAGTGGATGTATCCATTGGCTACTCTAGTTTTATTGCTCAGTTTGTGTAAGTTATAAAGCACGCACACACACAACACAACACACGACACACACACACACACACACTTGTCAGATTGTTGTGTGTTGTAGTAAGGAGGGGCTCTCTTACAGTGGCAGCTTACCCACATGCCCCCCCCCCCCCCCCCCAAACAGAATACCATGGAGCCCATTACCACCGCAGACTAATCCTCCCTCCTCCTTCAGGGGTCCTGTTACCGTGCCTACAGTGATCCCATTTATTTCACCCGTAAATCACATGAGCCGCTCTGCATCGGGGGTCCGGCTCTCTCTGACCTTTCCCGCTTTCTCGGTGTTGCGCGTGTGTCGACACCGCTGCGTGTGTCGACACACGCAGCGGGTTGTCGGACACACGCGCAACACGCAAACTAAACCCTCCATTTGTACGTCATTTACCGAGTGCAAGGTTCTCTAAACGAAGCGCCGGAAACGCACGACGCACAATGTTCATGTCCAGGAAGTAAGAAAGCGGGCGAGCGTTTACCGCCGTCGCTTTTTGTGAATATGATGCGTATTTCGGGTGATGTGAATCCCCAAATGTCACTGCACCAGTCTGTCCTTTTGAGACTGGAGCCTGGCTCGACGTACGCTGCTTTTATTTTTGTTTGTTTCTTTGCATCACTCTCTGGTTCACACTTGCTCCAGTTTCTCCCACTTTTCCTTCACACCACGCTCTCTCTCTCTCGACACACACAACACACACACACACAAACACACACACACACACACACACACACACACACACACACACAACACACACACACACACACACACACACACAGCAGCTTATAGGGGACCTTTGGACATTAACTCACTGTTTGTTTGACGTCACAGCACACAGCTGGTGTTGCCATGTGCATACTGGAAGCGTCACTCTATATCTTGTGTGTGTGTGTGTGTGTGTGGTGTGTGTGTGTGTGTGTGTGATGATCTTTCTCAGAAGTTTTTATTGGCCAAATGATTTTTAAAAGTGTGTGTGTGTGGGTGACATGTATGATTCTCCCATCAGCTGCTTTTCTGCATACCGTTCTCTGAATGCCATTTCTCCAGTGCTCTCATAGTATTATCAGTTGGATGACACACACACACACACACACACACACACACACACACACACACACACACACACACACATTTGCACCGTGTGGACCTTAACCTAATGGACAGACACACACCACACACACATTCTGCTCATTCCTCTGCACTTTCTCAGGCTCTCTGTGTCAACAGGTGGACCCCCCCGTCCTCTTTTTCTGTCTGTGTCTCTGTCTGCGTTCATTCTCTTCCCTTTTCTCTTTATATCTGTCACCATTTGTCCCCCTCACACACACACACACACACACACACACACACACACACACACGCGCCTCTGCAGGACACATGCGCCCACACACATCAACGAGTCCGGCGTCCAGAATTAGACCGTTACCATAATGATTAAGGCACAAACTGCACACACAGACTAAGGTTTTTTTTTAATTGTCTTCTGTGTGTGTTTTATCCTCTTTTTTTTTTTTTTTTTTAAGTCGGCGGGGGGGGGGAGTAGCTCCAAACGTTGCATGCATCATCTCAGTGCCTGCTATAACGGTGTGGCTATTCGGTTGCGTGAATGATTCAGTTTCTCATGTTGGGTGGTGTCTTGTGCAGGACGCTCTCAGTATAGCTCTCCGCCGCGGTGCAAAGTGACATTTGGCATTTTGATTAACCTCTCAGGACCCAGGGAGGCCAGTGATCAGAGCCCTGTACCTAC